>NW_014332639.1:0-1000 GCF_000341935.2 Cephus cinctus
GTGGCAATAAACTTTTACCAATAGAGTTGGTACCGAAGACGTGGGTAAATGTAGTTGATGGTGAATACTTTTGTAAATATCCCCCAGAAAAAGACTTTGAGTATGTCGAAGAATGGACGAAAGAAGAAAAAGATCCTGAACGTAGCTGGAAATCTTATCTAGTCACACTCTTCCATGGCGCAGGTAATAATGCTGAATAATTAGTAAAATTCTACTGTGCCTGAACTATTGAGCTAAATATTAATAGGAATTGGAATTGCACAATTTTTATAATTTTTCCATCTAGCTAAATTCGATCAAGGCAAAAGACGTCTTGAAAGAGCATATCAGTCGCGAAGCTGTGCCAGTACCGATGGCGAAAGGAAGAAAAGCTCGGTTAAAGATGACGTTATCTCAAATTCCGATCTCCATAAAATGCTCCGTATCAAAATTTCCATGAACGTGAGTCCGAAAGACGGAGAAACAGGCAGCGAAACCGGTAATCTGCAAAATTTACTTTATTATAAAATTCACTTTCATTAATAATAATTTCTAAAAATCCAGATTCAGTTTCACATAAATGGAGATCGCAAGGGACTAAACCAAAGCAACGCACATCGTCGAAAAAAAAGTCGAGGAACAGACATAAAGTCTCTGATGACAGTTCATAATACAAAGCATCGACCGATTCGCCTGATTCGCCAATCGGGAATCCCAAAAAAGAATCTCGTAAATAATTCGATTCTTTTTTTTCTTCTTACTTTCTAATATTCGAATGTTTAAGAACGATTTTTTCAGAAGAAGGAAGCAAACAGAATGCATCTCCCTCTAAGACGAATCCACATTCGAAAATCGCAAGTATCGACAATATCGAAGTCGTGTTGCCGGAAATCGATCCAACGGAAACCGCGGAACCCGCGTCACCCGCAAACGTTATAAACAACAAGTTTCACCTCAAAGGTGAGATATAAAACAAAAAGACTTGATAACAGACGTGACGGGTCCTATATGTATTTAATCG
>NW_014332640.1:0-1011 GCF_000341935.2 Cephus cinctus
TACCAGAGTTACAAAATGCTAAAGTAGTTGATGTCAGTTGTAATAATAATATTACGTACTGCGGAATGCCCTTGTGGAAGACCAGAGATATTCCGCTTGTGTAAGCTCATTTTAATAGGTAGGTCAAAATTCGCGCCAAGTATTTAATTCATTGTGTTATTTTAGAAACAAGAGCGTTTGGGTTTCTTCAAAAGCCCCAACCATTAATCAGACTGAAGAATCAATATTAACAGCGGCTTGGAATAGTACCACTGACGAAGCTAGAAGATTGTACTTGAACGTATCGGGATCAAATCGTTTGAATCTTATTTTGGTACCTCGTGCGGGTGTAGTGCTCAACTCTTGGTCACTGCTTGACAACGTTACTACAACCATCACGTGGAATGACAGACCACTTTATTTCATTTTGCTAAGTTCAGCATCGGATCCAGCAGGTCCTTGGCAATTGTGGCTAGATATGACGGTAAGCTATTCATTGTTATTGTATTATAGCATGTAATCGAAGTCCATTAAATTTCAGGTTTCCACGGATGTGGATGCCGTTATCGATATCCTCTTCGTCAGCCATTACTTTTTATACTCAAGATTGGCGGATTTACCCTATAAATCCATTTTAAATCAATTACCACCATGGGTAGTACCACTGCATTGGACATCAACAACAAAATCATATATTTTTTGAAAAATTGTCTAAATGCAGTTTCTACCGTACTTTATTAATGGTGAAGGGAATATTGGAAAAACACTTGTGAAGTGAAAATATAAATTTTCTAAAACATAAAGAAAAAGTCTTATTATTTTATTATTTTATCGTGCAGTCAATAGTCTTTCTGTTGACATAACCATACAAAGTAAAAATTAGGTTAGTTTCCTTTGCTAGCCTATAGTTTCTGTTTCTCTTTTTTTGCTTGTTCTGCCAGAGCTTCCAAACGATCGTACTCTGCAATCAGAGCCTGAACTTCACTAGCTGGCAATATTCGTGTCTTGGTCTTACCATTTTCTCTTGTTAAT
>NW_014332641.1:0-1013 GCF_000341935.2 Cephus cinctus
TCTCTCTCTCTCTCTCTCTCTCTCTCTCTCTCTCTCTCTCTCTCTTTTGGTGTAGGAATTTGGTGTAGGAATGGCGCCCTCAGGAAAGTAACCATCTGGAAGGGGTTTCCAATTCCTATTAAAGTCTCGACAATTTTCAATACGTTGCGCAGTGATATAAGGGCTAACGTAGCACTCGTAGACATTGTGGTTCTCAGTAGTGATGGGTCCAAAAGTTCCATCGACTGCATTAGCATCGTCCAGCTTAGGAACAGCGCAGTCAGGGACTGTAAGGTAGACTTGGTCACCGGTTAACGTTGCCGTCTTCGTTAACATTGATAAATACTCGGTGATCGACGCGGGTAAGACCATGGAAGCAAGAATTTCATGCGCTTCATCTGACTGGTCTATTCTTCCGTCTTTGTTCTCAACGTACTTTAATCGGATTAACGTGAGATTTAGTGCTACGGTACAGTGGTGAAGGAAGACGCAGTAAGGCATTGAGCGGCTTACTCTGCTATCTTCGGTTTGTAATGAGGCGTACGCCTCCTCGACTAAAATCGGGAATGACGAACAATCGACGTTAAATCCATAGTTTTCAGCTATGGGAGTCGTGCCTCTCAGGGGGCCAACTGAGTAGAGAGGGGCTGACACTTCAGGTGTTTCAACCTTTGCCTTAATTTCGGGAGGAGCGGGCTTTGCCACGCTCTTTGTTTTGAAGTTGCGAATCCTATCGCGATTTCTGTCTTTCCGCCTCTGGTCTTGGTCTCTTTGGCTCATGACGGCTTCAAACCTGGCCTGTGGCTCTTCGGTCTGATCAGCCCAAGGCTGTTCTCCGTCTTTTGCATCATTATATTGATACATGCGGCGGGCTTCTCGTATCCGTGGCTTACTGCCCGGCTGAGACTTACCTTTTCCGCTCTTATCCCCAGATGCCATCTGGCGCGCTGGTTCTGACATTTCTATTTGCAATTAGTTTAAAAACGACAAGTTTAGCAATCCGCGAAGTCATCAATAATCCAAGTCGAAAGTGA
>NW_014332643.1:0-1019 GCF_000341935.2 Cephus cinctus
CAATAAATTCATCGCATGTAATAAACCAAATTTATTCTGCGTTTCAGTTATGCAAAGAGCTGTCTGAAAAGTATGACAAAATACGAAGAAGATACTGGGATTATATCGGTCAGCAATTAGAAGAGTCAAAGACCCTTTCGTAACTGTGTATAGATTCACTGCGTACAATATTATTTTTGTGCATGTTACAGATCCACTATCTCCTTATTACGACTCAGTCCTCTTACCAGACAACAGTCCAGATTCCTCGCACCTGATATCCTGAAAAATCCTACACTCCAATGGATCCTTTCCAATAAAGATGTCGTCTTCGGACGGCGTGGTCGAGGGACAAATTATATGTAAGTGATCGCTGCCATTAACATAACAAACTAGATAAATGAGAATAAATATATTTAATCCGCGAGGAGTTTGGTTAACGCGCCACATACTGTTTCAAATAAACGGCCTTTGGAGCAAGCTATGAGAAATGAATCAATGATGGGAGCCATTAATTTTTTTTACGTAACGTAAACGGTAGGAATGACTAGAATCAGCACGGTGAAGTTTTTCGCTGTCGATAGTATTTTATGAATATTAGATATAAATAAAAGTCTATTGCTATAAACTAATAGGACAAGTAAAACTATACGTTATGAGTCACAGTGTACTATTGTCCCATTTCTGTTTATAATTACCAAATCAATAAAATCAATACACTCTAAAGTTGAGCGTCAATTATAAAGTTTCGCTTTATAGAATAAAAATAACAATACGAGAATAAGAGATTGTTAACGTTAGTAATTTATTTATTTATAAAATAGTTACATACTCCCAGATATAATACAATAATTAATCAGTAATGGTAATTATCATAATGGCCTAGGCTTGGGCATGAATAAACTAAGGTGACTTAGAACGCAGCAATTTCATGACCAATAACATCACGCTAATTACACCGAATAATTATGCCAGCAATTCCAAGACGGTAGGCAATTCCTCGAGGGTCTTCGAGCTCATCAACCTAATGTAAAAGTTAA
>NW_014332644.1:0-1034 GCF_000341935.2 Cephus cinctus
TTTTTTTTTTTTTCCTTATTTCCCCTTTGACTTCCCTTGATATATACTCCCTCGGCGGTTATTCACTTAAGATCGTAGAAAGTTGGCGGCGGCTCGTATATTAATGTGTTCCCTCTCTAATTTTTCAGGACTACCCATAACGAGCTGGAGAAAAATAGGTGAGTCCATATTATCGAGACACAAAAATAACAATGGATAAATAATGACGATAGGGTAACACGACGTTGAACCGTAACGCGTCGTTCTTCGTGTCGCGTTACTTAAACAATCAGTCTTTCCTCTTTATCTTCCTTCTGCTTCTTCGCTCCCTCGTTCCAATCCTTTCCACGTTATATTCTCTTTTACAGCTCGATACACGCGAGAATTGGGCGAGTCTCTCCGCTTCTTTCCACTCCCCGTCGTTCCTCTTCTAAATTCCTTTGGTCCTCCAGCCCCCACCACTCAGCCCCTCTCCACCTTCCCCTCGCGGCCTCAACACCGTAACCGCCATAGGGCTTTAAACAGTCATATTCAGCAGGAACTAAAGGCTGCTCTACAACGGTCGGATATTCCGTCTTAACCTTATTCCCGTCGACAAGCTTTAACGTATTCACGAATGAAGCATGTATATAATACACGTCAGAGGATACTAACATAGCAGATAGAAGCGGTACCTATTAATTGGCACGTAACACGCATTACTAATGGGGGTCGAGTCCTTCGGCTACGAGGAAGCTTCAAGGGGGATTTGTGCTAGCAACAAGCGGAACGAAACGGAACGGAACGAAACGGAACGGAACAAAGGTTCTGGATACTCGGGAAGGACCGGATCTGTTCCACGGGGTGTGTACCGACCCCGATTGTCCTGGTGATTTATAAGTTGACGAATCCCGAGCGAGAAGGGGGGCCACGCCGCTCCATTCGTCCTACCCTGACCTAGAGGCGGCGGGTGGGTGTGCGTGAAGGTCTCTGCGTGAGCGTGCTAATGCTCGGCCAAGATCAACGAGCTGTCCTCTCTCTCTCTCTCTCTCTCTCTCTCTCTCTCTCTCTCTCTC
>NW_014332646.1:0-1062 GCF_000341935.2 Cephus cinctus
GGTCGGAGGCTAGCCGCGCGCCAATCCCGTTACGCCCTATAGCTGAGTTGCCAGTGCCGTGTCCTGATTGGTCGCCCGCACGGCTCATTCGCTCTTTATAAGGGAAGCGCAGGCATGGGACCCTCACTTTCACAGCAACTTTTGTTTGAGAAATAGAGACGACTTCAAAGTATTACGAATTATCATCATGCCCCCGAAAGCGAGTGGCAAAGCTGTAAAGAAGGCGGGAAAAGCTCAAAAGAATATCAGCAAAACTGACAAAAAGAAGAAGCGTAAGAGGAAGGAAAGCTACGCCATTTACATTTACAAAGTCTTGAAGCAGGTTCATCCCGACACTGGAATATCCAGCAAGGCCATGAGCATCATGAACAGTTTCGTGAACGATATCTTCGAACGTATAGCGGCCGAAGCATCCAGGTTGGCTCATTACAACAAGCGTTCGACCATAACCTCTCGGGAGGTTCAAACTGCTGTCAGACTTTTGCTTCCCGGTGAACTCGCCAAGCACGCTGTAAGCGAAGGCACGAAGGCAGTAACGAAGTACACCAGTTCCAAGTGAATTATTGTCGACGATCTGCTTCTTCCAAGGATAAATCGGCCCTTTTCAGGGCCAACAAAAATTCATACGTCAGACGCAATACTTTGATTCCTAAAATTCAAACTTTGGCGATTACTTACCTTCTTACTAAAAAAAATTCCAAGATATCACTTCAACGAAAGCAAAGGGTCACCTTGAGTTGGAGCAAACCATGACTTTCCGTTACAATTTACTCTCTATAGAGAGTATTTAAGAACTATCAACAAACAGTTATTTAGTCAGGAATACAAATAGGCCATATACGAATACGATCAGCCAAACTATGATATAGTATATTAATGCTGGTATATAGTCCAATGAAAGCTAGAGTTTTCCAATAAATTTTACTAAGTTAAATGTATGAATTGACAGTAGTGGAGGGCATTTGTTTTACAGGATGTGTCCTTAACCTAGAGAAACATTAATGCCAGCGTATCTATTAAATGATTAAGTGATCAATGGTAATTTCCGGAGAGGTACATATC
>NW_014332647.1:0-1071 GCF_000341935.2 Cephus cinctus
TATGTATCAACATCCAACAGAGTTTCAAGTAGTGTTCTGTACACGCTCAATAGAGCTGTTTTTTCTTCATCATTTGATATTGATTCCAAATTCTGTCCCTGAGACTGAATAGTAGTTTCAAGAATATTGACACAGTTATCAAAGCGTTCCATTTCTCGTTCAATCAATGCATATTCTCTGTAGAAATGTAGATTATTTCTGTTCTCATCCTTTTTCAGAAACTCTTTTAAACTAGTTTTTAATTTCTTCCTCCTAAAATAAAATTAAAAAATTCATGAGTGTTATCCTATAAATGACTAACAGGTTACTCAAAATTTAATAACTTATACCTGCTGTCATTCTTGAGAGGATCAGTTTTACTGAAAAATACAAGAAGCCGTTCAAACCGTAACCACCACACATAAATACTTGTACGCTGCGACGTTTGTAGATTTTCAGCGATTACTTTAAATGCGTCTCGTATAAAATCTAAGTATGGTTCTTGAGCTGGATGAAATCGTAAATATTGGGGACCGGATGTTAATCTTCCCTCAAGTATGCCGCCCAAGAGAGCCTTTCGTTGTGTATGAGCAGCCATGACTCCTATTGAAGGATATGCTAATGGCAATAGCATCTCCAAAGATTCACCACTCCAATCAAAGTCTTTAATCGCCAAGTCCTGTAAATTTGACTGTGCTACACTAATTGTCAGACAAGAATACAGCAAAGGTATAAGTAAACATACCTGTAATATCGAATCTCGAGTAGGTAGAAGAGGAACTTTTAATGACATAAGAGAATAAATTGCCAACCGGAAATTTGATTGCATCGAAACCATTGGATGAACAAAATCTGCCACATCTTCTGGGAGAACAAATCGACGAGAATCACCAACTAATTCTAATTCATCGCTACTCACACTGAGCCAGTGACATCGTTCTCTTAGAGACTCAACTCGCAGCCATAACTGATTTAATGGTAATCTGGACGTTAATACCACTTCTTCCATGCCAACTAGAAAAAAGTTTTTCATGAGTAATAGGAAAAATAAGAAGCAGAGAAATATACAAGATTCCAGTAAGTTCACTTACT
>NW_014332648.1:0-1079 GCF_000341935.2 Cephus cinctus
TTTAAAACTCGCAACGCATATTTCCAATGTGTTTCATTATAGCAATTTTGATATCTACTCAAATAATTCACACTATGACTTGTGTCTGGTCTAGTACTTGAACTTATGTAAAGTAATGCGCCAATTAAATTTCTATATTTTATATCAGACTCAGATTCTTCCGCCTTTTCAATTTTCAAATTTGTTTCCATAGGTGTATTATACAATTTACTATTTTTAATTTTATATTTGTCCGCTAATGACTCTATGTACTTTGTTTGGTTTAATTTCATTTCATTTTTGCGAGAATCATAATGAACGATAATCCCTAGATACTCTTTAATCTTTCCTAAGTCTTTCATTTTGAATCTTTGAGATAATAATTTTTTGATTCTTTTAATTTTCTTCTCGTTTTTACTACAAATTAATAGATCGTCTACGTAAATTAGTAAATAAACAGCATCATCACCTTCTCCAAGAATATACAAGCATAATTCTACATTACTCTTTTTGAACCCAAGTTTCGTGACGTATTCGTCAAAACATTCGTACCAATCTCTAGAACTCTCACGTAAACCATACAATGCTTTCGATAATTTAAGTACTTTATTTGTACCGTCTTTGTAACCTTTTGGTTGATTGACGTATACCTCCGAGTTTACTTTGCCATTTAAAAATGCAGTTTCGACATCCATCTGCTCAATTTCTAAGCCGTTCTGACAACAATATGAAAGTAAAGTTTTTAAAGTTTGATTTTTAGCAACTGGGGCATATATGTCATCAATTACATCCACTTGTTGAAAGCCTCTTACGACCAACCTAGCTTTGTATCTGTCATCAGATTTTCGTGTGTAAACCCATTTAACATCAAGAATCTTTTTTTCTTCTGGCCTATCAACTAATTTCCATGTATTATTTTTATTTATGCTTTTTATTTCATTATTCATAGCTTCTTGCCATTTTTTATTATCAACGTTATTAATCGCCTCCTCAAATGTACAAGGTGTATCAACGCTACAGAAATTTACAAAAATGTTATAACTTTCCGGTTCTGGGTATCTATTCGGACTTTTCTTTTCTCGATTGGACCTACGTGGAAC
>NW_014332649.1:0-1082 GCF_000341935.2 Cephus cinctus
TGTCTCTGTATCTTATCGGTAAGGCTACCGTAGTCATCATAACTCGCGTAAAACTTTTGCTGCGTGCCCCTTTTTTCGATTTTCATCGTTGGTTCTGTGCAACAGTTTGATAAGTTTTGGGTAGGGAACGGTAAAGGTATTGTCGTGACGCCATGACATGTTTCTAGGTCGTCACTGTCGATACTCACTTCTGTTTTCTATATTTTTTAAGCAATGATTAAAAAATCGGGCTCCGCAGGAAAAGTATTTTTGTCGGAAGGCTTCAAGTTGGTGCAATCAATTCAGTGACATTGCTTTCTAGAAGGACATTTTTGGGTGCAAAGTTTCCGGCTCTTGTCCACGAGATAAACTACTAACACATAAAAAAGTAAGTTCCATTCCCCCTTAATGTATGATTTTACATACGAAGATCTTCAATAAGACAAATTGATTGAATGAAGGCCATTCTACGGTAAGCGGCGCGATATTCAAATGTGTATTTACCTAGTTCCATTGGATCCTCCAATGAAGAAGGAGAAAATCGTTTTTAAAACCAAGTGTTTACTAAGTCTACGATTTTGGCTACAACTCGGACATAGCAAAGATACGGAAGCGGTTGTTAGGGTCGTTAAGTATTTCATGGAGCACAGAACGTGATGAGCAACATCGAGCATGTCCGTTCCGTAATCCGTAACGGGTTACGTGAAAAAAACAATTACCCCGCCAATATTTCCATGGGTGAAATATCATTACCTGTCACCTGTTATTATCTGTCAATATATAAAAATTAAAAAAAATTGAATATCACGCCGCTTACGTGTTCCGTGAACCGTGGCATTATACAATGGCCTTAAGTTTCGTTATCAGAACGAAATTTAAATATCTTGTTCAGTCGATAGCTTTTGCTAGTAAATAAGTGAGGATCGGACACGAACGGCATAAAAATTGCTGTAAGAATGAAGAATTCACTCAAATTTAAGTTGAATATATCTAATATCCTAGATGCTCCATCGCAACTTTATGCGGAACCAGTGCAAATTACAAATTTTAAACGTCAGGAATATGATGATGACGTCAGTGAAAATGGAAAACTGTAAGTGTTG
>NW_014332650.1:0-1082 GCF_000341935.2 Cephus cinctus
ATAAAATGTATAACAGGCGCAAAACAGTGATAACGACTATGAATATTGCTATTGCTAGAAACGCAACTACATCCATATCAGTTCTTTGGTACCAGGGTTCATCAATGGTACTAGACCTCAGATGAGGTGCACCTTTGTGACGTATCACATATTCTATCCACCAAATTGCATATTCCATAGGATCGTAAGGATTTTCTCGAACAAGGGCTTTGAGTTTTACCATTCTTTCTTTGTATCTACAAAGCAAAGAGACAATCATTGTACAGTAGATTAAAAACTCAAAAGACTGGTTAATAAAGAGATACTGGATTCTCACCCTTTATCGTTGATCATTTCCTGTATAGAACTTTGAAAATCCTCTTGGTTCAATTCCAATAATTCCAATCTCTTAGCAACACCAATAGACACCATTTTGTTAACTTGATAATCTTGATCACCAAGAACTGGTAATCCCAGTAGTGGTACTGCGTAGTGTACAGCCTCCTCCGTGCTCTGAAGTCCACCTTGGTACACGAATAGTTTGATGTTTCGATGATCTAAATGGAAGATGACAATTTTATTCTGGACCAATTGGCATCGCGATGCTGTGTCTTTTCAGTGAACTCACTTAGAACGGATTCCTGAGGCAGCCAGTTCGATACGAACACGTTGTCCGGCTTTTCTGGCAGATCATCCTCAAACTTCCACAGTACTCTTTGCGAAAGTTTCGAGAACACTTTTAGGAACATGTCCTTGAGTCTCTTTGGCAAAAGTTTGCTCTTTACGTTTGAGCCCAAACTCACGTAGACGAATCCGTCTGTAGCGCCATCTAAGAACTTTCGTAGATCCTGCAAAATAATATTTACAAATATATCATCTACAGCTTCGTGCCTGCCACCTTATTCTTTATGAAAAGCACGAACCTCCGGTAAAGGCTTCAAGTCCTTTTCCACGTGAAACGCACCAAACGTCATGACGTTTGGCACGTGTGGTCTTACGAACGAAGTATAATGATTCTGGGCGACAAAGGCGATACTCATGTTTTCACCAATTCTGGCCACATCCGGTGTATCCGGTCCTAGGTATCTCTTTGAGATTTCATC
>NW_014332651.1:0-1092 GCF_000341935.2 Cephus cinctus
TGCTGTTACATGCTCTTTCAACATCTCAAAATAAGTAACAATATCTGAATCCTTCTTTTTGAGCGCGTTTATATTTCCCTAAGACAATGTCTGAACAATAGGAAGGAACAACTTCAGCTGTTTAAGTTTATTAGGAAAAGAATGAGTGTATGGAGGCCTCTGGTTCTGAGGTAGATCAAATTCCCAAACTCTATTTCAAACTCGACAACCTGGCTGCTAACAATTGGTCTTTTGAAAATGATCTAGCTGCTATCAAGAGCATGCTATGTAGAAATTCCGGTATGGTGCCAACTGCTCAAAATCGGCAGTGTTGGCACTACGACGATTTTCAATTGTCATTTGTCTGCAGTTGATCCAGCGCTGGCAGACTATGGGCCCAGTACTGACCTAATGATGAATCTGTACGTTATCTAAAGTTGGATTGTGATTTCGAACACAGCCGATTTTGTATTACATAAGACACAAGACATGGTACCGCTTCGCGACCGTTTTCATTTCACAAAATGACATCAACAATTTCATGACAGCTTGATGAGCTTGGTAATCATCGATGTACTCTTTAATACATCAACAGTTTCAAGGAATTCCTCACAAGTCTCTTGTTATGGCAGTACGTGCAAATTGACGAATCATGGCGAGGATAATAGATCAAAACCAAAATAGCATCAACTGAAGTTTCTGAGGAAGATCGCTGCGCTTTCCTCTCAACTGATTATTATTATACTTGACTTTTGAGAGAGATTTTTCTGTTTACCCGCTCTTTCGGCACTATCGGACTGTCTCTGTTGTTTGTTTCTAATTAATGCGCTCTGAGTACAGGAGTACCTGACAGGTTGGCCAATTCGTAATGTTATAATACACATTTTCTATGTTAAATGTAATTAAATAAAACGTAAGTATGAGTTGAAAGTGTCGATTACAATTAATAGCCAGCATTTGGCAACGCTCCATCTTTGGTACTGGATCGACGTCGAAATACAATTCCTTGAGGTCTCTTGAACCCAATAATTCCCCAGTAGTGCCGGATGAAGATTGGTCCGTTGTTATGATTCCTACATTGAACCAATGATCTGCCGATCTTGGGCGCCGAAT
>NW_014332652.1:0-1096 GCF_000341935.2 Cephus cinctus
CAATGGTAGACAACTCTTGCCTTTTAATATGTGTACTGGGTATGCGCATTTTAATCGGAGCACTTTAAGAGAACGCATATCCTGTTAGGCATTGCTAAGTGGTTGGGCTAGAGGAACACGGCTAGAGAGGTGGAATCATCGATTACCTGGTGTACCATTAGTTAGCACCTTAACATGTTCAAAGTAGAAGATGCGGATGTCTCTAAATCACTACTCTACTCAGGCAGAACCATAGTCTTGGCTGCGTAAAGACATTCATTGGGTCACGTAGTGTTATTCATATTCCAATCACACACTCATTAAGCAATTACTACTTAAGAAAACATCGAGACAGCGGATTCCTACGGAAATTACGAAAGTTGCAGTAGCTATTTCTTTGACAAATCGCATTCCTAAGGTCGGAAAGAGTTCAGTTTGCGAAAAGCCGCGTGTCATGAGGTTCTTGATTTCCGGTAATCATCCACTGCCATAGGTAAACGGAAGTATCTTCATCAAGAATTTCATGGCCGACACTTTGACAGTTGGGTATTGTATCCTGACGCACATCGAATGATGGTGTATTCCCTAGCTCGTCGGAGTTCCCGACCTACTGATAGGAAGGATCGGCTAGGGGAACTTCTCTGGCAAAGGATTTTATCCTGAAAGGATATCGTGCCATCATCGTCGATCTACTATTTACCCTCTAATCCTTTACTCGAAAGGCAATCTAATACATTCGTTAAATGCGGCGCAACAGGTGCGAATTTTACAACGGAACGTTCCCGAACGGTACGTTAGCTACAGCTCATTCGTTTGATTGGCAGAAGAATATTTGTGTTTCAAGAAGGAATTGCTACCTACATTTGTACAGCTGATTGACAACTTATGACAATTTATTTTTATAACTGATTGACAACTGATGGTCCCTTACTTATTAATTCGAACTGACAATCTTAAACGAATAGAGCTACAACCAGAGTTGGGTAATGTGAAGGTAATATACACAATAATATTTCATTTCAATTATTCAATTAATAAAAAACAACGAAAGAAAAATAATTATCGCTTTAAATCATCTAAGTTATAAATGTCGAATTACAATTTAAAGAATATGCAG
>NW_014332653.1:0-1101 GCF_000341935.2 Cephus cinctus
ACAAAGGCTACACGTTTTTCGGGGTAGCACCCCAAATACAGCTACGAGCCGTCACTACTCCCAATTCTCGTACTGACACACCACGGTATCCTCCCTGTCGCTCGCGCGGCCTGAGATACGTGAAATAATCCTGCTCGTTCTCTTATCTTACCCTTATCACATGGGATAAGCATGCTTGACAACGTTAATGACGCTTATCTGCATTCGATATAACATTCTATTTTAAAGTCTGCATATATTTTCATGTATTTCTAAAAAAAAATTATGCACCGATAAATTAAATTTATACGACCTGAAATATTTTCGATAACGCAACGTATCATTCTGATAAGGGACTTCGCGACGTATTTATACACTTATACCTGTAACAATGTAGATTCCAGTGCTTGGAACTTTGATGTATCGCGTTGACCACCCAGAATTTGTGATATTCGGCAAAAAAATACGGTGCAAAAAAAATCTATGCCAAATACAGCTGTGAATTTCTCTAAGAGAAAATATTTAATTTCCGTAGGCCAGACGTGCCTGTATAATTTCGCGATTCCGATATGTAAAATGTACTGTACATACGTAAAGGTAACTCCTACTCGGGTGGCTACCAGTGATGTCGCCTAACGGTCAAATGTACGACAGGATTGAAATGAAATTACCTGAACGTTTATTCTTGTGAAATGCCGATGTATCGCGAATGCCTCTGTTATATTGTTGCACATTTCAATTGAGCAGTCGGTAACCCAATTTATTGTATCAGTGACTTATAGAATTAAAGATACCGAAAGTTGAAAGCTGTGATTCCAATTTTAGTAAAAGTATTTAAAGTTAGACTTTTGATGACGATCAGCGGGAAGAAGGAAAACGTTGAAGATAATAGAAAGGAGTTTCAAAGTTCGAAAGAGAATGAAGAAGGTAGGAGGGAATGTGAAATGGGCCCCTCCTCGCCCATTTCCGTGAGGTCCTACCTCTCCATGAAGGAGCTGCGACCCCTCCGAGGATTGAGGAAAAAAAGTCCTGAGTCCTGAGACTCAATCTCAAAACAGTGACCAAGCTTCTCGGAAGTTATCGCGAGAAGAGAAATTTGACCATACCGACGTACAGAAACCC
>NW_014332654.1:0-1107 GCF_000341935.2 Cephus cinctus
AGCATATCGAAAAAATCGCGCCATCTCTATGGGAATTATCGCTGGAATTGGATTTCTGGCCGCTGCGTTAGCTGCAATCTGGTGGGCGCGAAAAAGATTTTGTCATTCGCCATCCGGGGAGAAATAGTCATATTAATCTTCTTAATGAAATAAACATAGAATGATAGTTATTTTTTTGGAAGGATATTTTTATATCCAACCTGGGGTCTATATTATTATAATTTTCTATTAGATGCGATATAACAGAGACTAGCCTACTTTATTTCACTGTTAAACTGCGTTAGCTTATTTTATTTAAGAGACACTGTCGTTCATCTCAATCATAATCATTTATATTATTAAAGTCGCGTCACTTTATGGTTTACATATATGTTAAGTTCGTTCAACTACTGTAGGATGGTTGCGAGAATTGATACAGAAAATGTTGTCTGTTTCTTTTTTTTTTAAAGAGAATTTCAAATGCTTTCTAAATTTAAGATAGTCATGAACGTAGTTGATTGAACAAATTATATGTTTACTTGGGTTTTTCATATAGCGTGGCGATTCCTTTTTCTATTGTAAATAAATTATAAGTAGGCGTATATGATTTCATAATAGATTTTATTAAGTGGGTCATGAACTTTCTTCTTCAATTGGATGACGGAATCTCATACGGTAGTAAAACTAAGTATTACTGTCAGGGATGAGTAAGGATATTGCCAGTGGGCCGATTTTCTTGAAACCAATTTTATTTAGGCGTCGACGCGCCACTTGGACGGAGATGCTTCGAACCAGTATAATGTTTGTGATTGGTCGAATGTATACTTACTTTCGAAATTTATTCAAAATATAAAATAGAAGCTAAATCAAAATCTCGCAAACTATATGGAGTAGATAAAAATTGAACTGAAATTGTAACATGTTGAAAATAAATTACGCTCAAATTGAAATATTAATAAATTAAGTGTTTGGAATATTAAAATAATTTATTAAATTAATAAAGTTAGATATTAACACTTAGTAAACGGAAATTATGGCCAAGCACATTTAGAAGTACTGGAAGTTGCCTAAAATTGTGTGCGCGCAAATTTTTCGCGCAGGACTCGGAGAGCGGGAGCAGGCGGCGAG
>NW_014332655.1:0-1117 GCF_000341935.2 Cephus cinctus
AGGGGCATCAATTATGTCACGAGAGGATACCGACCACTCGTCGGTTCGGAAGTTGCGTAAAATTGGCGGAGAAAGCTACTGAAAAAGAAAAATAAGAAAGAATAAGGTCGCTTCTTTAATCGGTCTTCAGATAATTCTTGATGAATCCAAGAGAGAAAGAGAGACGCGGTATTAATATAATTCTATCGTTGCATTCACGACTATGCACGCTAAGAAAATAAAAAGTGCTCACTTTCGTATCGACTGTGCTTGCGGATCAAGATAAATCGTTCGTTCGTAAATGGTCGCTGCATTGAAAAGCGGTTAGAAGATGTTAATGAGAATGCAATGAAGGTCTTAACTCCTCCCAAGATCTGCAGAAACGGATGTGCCTTTTATTTTTACTAATTAAGATGTTGCCGCTCGTCCATTACGTAAAATCCCATCTTGATTTACCGTCCGGGTTGCGGCGCTGCGATCGCCTGCGCGCGCAGCTCAAGCCAACCAACTACTCAGCCTTCGGGCAGTAGAATGAAAGGATTTGACATATCCAATTCCAACCTCTATCAATAATTATTGCCAAATCTTATTGAATCTCGAAAATTAGCAGCAAGGTGCGAACATCATATCTCTACCATGTTGCATACTCAGGATATTATAAAACGCAAAAGGATTCTTTTCCTGTTAACACAAGGTATCTGTAATATAAATAAACATTGATATCTTTGTAAGAAAAAACCAAGGGAAGGAACCCAATGTACTTTCCCGTGTAGCCAAGCAAGTTCCAGCTCATTAATAGGCAGCCAGGCTCCTGCTCGTACGATCTTGCAAAGAGAAAACTTTTTGCGTCTCGCCACGCAAACGCTACAATGTAGATGTTAATTAGTGAGTTAGGCATGATCTCGGATCGGGCGAAGGTTAGGTGCCACGAGGAGACTCTCTTAGCTTATAATCTCCATCTCCATCTTCTTCTCTCTCACTGTCTCGTCTCTTTCCCATCTATTAACAGCGGTGCATTAACGGCTCTCGGTAAGAGCAAGAGGGCTAGCTGACTAGCAAAAGATAAAAACGGCTGTACTCTGCGATATAGCTTACTCAAGAGTATGGCGGATGCTGGATAAGTCGATAGTCGATAGTC
>NW_014332656.1:0-1125 GCF_000341935.2 Cephus cinctus
CATTAAACATTTTCGACAACGCAATATATTTTTCTGATTAGCAACATCACAATGTATTTACATTGTATGTCTGTAACAATATAGATTTAAGTGAGCTTCTATATCTAAGAGCTTCTATATCCCGTTGAGCGAGAAAAACTTGTGATATCCCCCAAAAAGACACTTACGTGTAAAAACTACACCAAGTATACGAGTGCTGTGAATTCTTTTAACAAAAAGTATTGAAATCATATTATTAATGCCAAGTACATAAGTCATTACATATCTGCCTATTATATGATCTAGCACTGGCCTATCATTTTAATTGTATTTTCAACATTTCCTATAACGTTTTCGCTACTCTTTTACATTATTACTGCTTCCCACATTTCATTATGATTTAATGGTCATTTATCAATTATTAAAACTTTAGGTGATTCCTTATCGAGTACTATTTGGCGGGTCCCGAACCCGAATTTATTTTTTCGAGTACTTTTCTCAGACGAGTCTTCTTTCACGAACCGTGGTATGGTTAATTGACACAATGTGTACTATTGAAGTGTAAAAAAGCCACACTGGTTGCGCGAAATTGAGCATCAGCGTCTTTGCTCTGTGAAATTTTTGGTGTGGAATAATCGGAGATCAACTTATCAGTCCGTATTTTGTCGATGGTAATTTGAACGATGATAAATATTGTAACATTTTTGTAAATGAACTAAATGAATTCCGACAAAGGAACAGACAACTACTACGTCCACGTCGTTGTTCCTGGGTAGCGCTAAATGTAATTAATCCGTTGATTGCTTCCATACCTAGAGTCAATACGAGAATCTAGCGTTTAAAAAGTAAAGTTTAGATTTCTAATTTTTCTACTCTACTTTAACCTCATTCCTACGGGGGCGGAGAGGGTTCTTAAATTAAATTAATTACAATTGAATAGCTCTCCTGAAAACATTTACCATGTCTTTTTTATCTTTCGTTTGTAAGCGCATACCTTCAAATAATCAATAATTTCATTTTTTGCGATTGCAGCGCCATCTGTGGTGAATCGAAAAAAATTTCGAATAAAACTTACATATAGTATTTTTTAATGAAGAATCTAAATCTGCGATACAAACTAGAGGTTCCCATTGGAAATTCTAATCA
>NW_014332657.1:0-1137 GCF_000341935.2 Cephus cinctus
AAAAATTGTCTAAGGCAGACTTGCTTCCAATCAAGTCACAAATATGAAAGCTTAGAAGTTACTGCTGAATTGAAGTCTCAAAGAAATTTGAAGCCAACACAGTCAACGCACTTCATTAGCCATTTGCATAGTACAGTTGCAATGATAAAGACGGTCAAGCCTGTAAACTCGGTTAAGTAACGAAGATCGTCTAATATAAGAGACACGAGACAGTGACGAGGGAGGTCGAAAGAGGGTGGAGAATTGTTTGGTGGTAGGGAGAAGAGGAGGAATCGGTCAAGATCGGATAGTGATACTGTGTTAGAGTGGTGGGGTAAAATCATAGGAAGCGGGAGGGAGAAGGAAACGCAGTCCCTCAGATGGAGAAAGGGATGGAGGGAACGCAAGTCTCGGCTTTCAGCTACGCGAACGCTTCTCCGTCAGTCAATTCGCAAACGTCCAACGAGATGGACCTAAACTCAAAGATACTAAGGAACTGAACACCGCTGGTGACAAGTTAAATAACAATTGGCACTGGGACACTTCCGGGAGACACATTGCACGGGACAGGAATAGCATCGGTGGAATTATTAGGTTCGGACTGACGAACTGGTACTGCTGTTCTCGGTTGAGAAGATTAAGAACCGACGAGTTGAGGAACTGGTTAAAAAAAGTTGTTCATTATCAGAGACAATAAATTGTGGAGGATAGAAAAAAAATTAAATTTGAAGATCAGTGACCGAGGGAACTTACTCTGAAGTTTTATTAATACTGTATAAAGATGTTGAAGTTAGTAACGATATTCGTGGTCCTTGTGGCTGCTACGTTGGCGGTTCACGACAAGTTTCGTGTTGAATTCCAATGGAAATACATAAACGTGACATGGCCATCGGAAGACGCGCGACTGGCGGCCCTGCAAAATGAAGAATATATACCAGAAAATAATGCCATTGCTGGTATTAAATTATGGAAACATAGGATGTACCTGACAGTACCAAGATGGAAAAACGGTGTTCCTGTGACATTAGGAGTGACATCGGCTACACCACAGAATAACGTAACAGCACCGAATCTTGAACCTTATCCCAATTGGGAGATGCAAAAGGTTGGAAATTGCAAAGCATTCCAATTCGTTCAGAGTATGGAGATTGATCCTAA
>NW_014332658.1:0-1139 GCF_000341935.2 Cephus cinctus
ACCGTACAAAATAATGCCCACATTAAGGGTCCACTTATCTATAATATTATATTGTGCACCATAGAAAATAATGCCCACATCAAGGGTGCACTTATTTATAGTATTATATCGCACACTATAGCAAATATTTAACTTAAGAATGCAATTATCATAGTATTGCATTGCACACTCTAAGAAATACTTTTAAGGATGCACTTATCTATAGTATAATGTTGCACACTATAGTAAATAATAATTAATTTAAGATTGCACTTGACACAGTACGGTAATGTAAATTATAAGAAATAATATTCACATTAAGAATGCACTTACCTATAGACTACAAAGTGCACATAGTATTATTTCATGCACCCTGACCATAGAGACCGATAAAGAATTATTATTAGTGCACAGCTTACGTGTCTGTTCTCCCTCGAAGGAGGCTTAGGTTTAATGTAACTGATCCTCTTGCGTATCACTGCAAACCCCCAGTCCATCGTGGCTTACATTCCATACAATTTGCATAATAACTCTGCTTAACACCCTCGTTCAATTATTGCGCCTCATTTTCAGTCTGTGTGCACCTTATTGTATCTACTGTGTGTTACAGTATAGCACACTGTATACATTTCACTGTGAATAAACACTGATATAGTTCCTGAAACTTTCTGTGCAATGTCATATTAATTTCTGAAATGGTTACTCTGTGCTGTGGAACTGTCGATAATACAAAGGAGTACAGCAATCCATGGAATTAAAGCAGATTTCCAATATAATACTTTGTGACATCGCCACTACGACTTGTCAGAAACCACGAAGATTATGGATGACTTATAAAGATGAACATCAAGGAATGATTCTGGGACTATATATGATTTGTCTGAACGGGATCAGATTGTTGGATCAACAATGATACTGGTGATGGAAAAATATGGTTTGACGTTGACACGCACGAGTACCATTACCAAATTAATAATGAATATTGACAGTCATGACAACTGGACAACTTTTTATTCACTATTCATAGGATACGGTGATTGTCTGCTTTACTGTGTAATTAAATTGATTTAAATTGCATATATTTAGTGTGGAATTCGTGATTGTGTTTATGCACTTCCTTTGACACATTTGATTTATTTGTGTGTCGCTGACCCAACAGC
>NW_014332659.1:0-1142 GCF_000341935.2 Cephus cinctus
ATATTGGCGCTCGCTATTTAATAAATTGCGTAAGCCCGATTATCACGCGCATATTAAACATTTAATATTTATAAATGCGTACAAACATATAATCCTGGTCCTTAATCTTGGCAGTGATTAAAACATAAGACAAATTGACAGTGGTATTAAATATAATTTTTTACAACACTAAATCTTATCTTCCGTATGGGACGAGGATCTTTTCTTTATTATTAACAATATGTGCGATAAGTTAACGTAGTGGTGGATGATTACATTTTTAAATGATTACATTTTTCATCTTCCAATTACCTTAAAGCTAATAAATCCGATTTCATGGATTTAGCATCTAATTTTGGTAATTTTCCATTAGAGCTACTTGACCTTATTCTTCACTTTTGGCGGTCATTACAATTGCTTCAAGTCACGTACGCCAATTATTTCAATAATTATCTGGCTACGTAAAAACTACGTTAACAGTAGATTTATTATTGCTAACTCGCATTATGCTACACAGCGCTTATGCGCGGCGCCTGCCGATGCAGATTTCTATACTCTGGTGCAGCATACGCAACATATTTCCAGTCGTCGAATATTTCGTACAATTGATTATTTATAACAATTTATTCGTTATCGGATAATCCGTATCGACGGCCTGGTTTGGTGGATACTCGTAAACGTTAATAATTATTGCTAATTATTAATATTTTTAGTTAGCTCCAACTAAGTCCCATAGATGGCTTTTAGTTTAATTAATAATTTCCAGTTTTTCGCAAATAACCTAATTACACTCATCGCGTATTAACGGCAGATGATTACATAATTGCTTATTTGCAGTTATTTGCTATTTTGCTATTTTTCCCGAAAATAACCTATGATTATGGTTTTATAACCTTCCTATCACCACCGACCTAACTACTGCAAAGTGGAGGTTTGGCGGATGGCCATTCTTTATGTTCAAGGACCACAGAATAACGATTCACTTGGTCACTGACCATAACACATGTGACAAACTAAACGACGGTTAACCTTCTTTATTCATCTGAGCATCATGGTTCTCCGTTGGTCACAAGCAATTGGACGCGCATGTTTATATTTAGCTGGACTTATTCATCATTACGCCACAGTGGCGATGATTTCAAGCAAGCGTTGATCTCATCAGC
>NW_014332660.1:0-1142 GCF_000341935.2 Cephus cinctus
AAAAAAAAAAGAAAATTCTTTTCAAAAGTACTTTCCAAAAATCGACCATTTTTTTCCATGTAGCTCAGATGGCATTCCTTGACTCCTCGATTTGCCCGGCTTCGTGAATCAGCCCATTCAATCGAATTCCGATAACCAGGCGAAGGAAGTTCATGAAAAATAAAGGGAAGGTACAGAGAATTGTTCGAGGAAGCTGTACTCAAGTGGCCATAATTACTGGTAAGTGGAGTGTGGCATTCTCGAGTGTTTCAAGACATAATATATCTGTACAGGGAAACGGTTTAGTCGCCAATCTCGGATATCCCATGGTGGATTCATCGGACGATTCAATAGCCATTCGTAATGTCTGTTGTGTAGTTCAATTGAAAGTCTTTTGTACGTGGCGCCGTCTGTCGGAATAATTTTCAAGTTAACCACAGCCTCTATTGGAAAACTTTAATACTCCAATGAAAATAAAATACCTACCAAGTTTTCTATTGACCATAAAAATTCCACACAACTACGATACCGACGACGAGTGGCTCTTGGAGCGAACTTGTCTAGGTTCCCGGCCTATAAATACCTACTGGCACGATGCGGCCCTCACCGGAAATACTTGTATAAAGAGTCGTTTCCGGTAGACGCGAACCACCTCGAGTGCAGAGCACATAACCTAATGTTTTCTTAGGACGACATACATCTAGGCATTTTAGATATCAAGGTGCACGTTCGTTTGGACAGTAGCTCCTTTAATGTACTTCAATAATTTTGAGGTTGTGCTTCCAGTCTTTTTTTGTTTTCATATCAAGTCATATTTCTCGGATATTCACCGTTCTTCCCAAAATTCTTTGCATGGATATTTCCAGTGTAACATCCAAAGACGCAAGTATTTTAAATTATATTTGTTACCTATCATCACTGAATCACCCTCTACTTTCTACAGACGTGTGTGCCCATTTTGACAAGAAGATTTCGGGTGTCGTGAGAGACCCGGGCCACGTACAAAACGAATACAATGCTTGTCTTTTGGTGAGGAAGAGTAAAAGAGTCACGCACTCGCATAAATGCTTCTTCATTTGGAGACAATTGAATCCTCCTCTGCATACAATTCTTAATCGAACAGTTTAACGGTCGGACGTAGCACGTGACATTAGAAAGGGTAA
>NW_014332661.1:0-1188 GCF_000341935.2 Cephus cinctus
AAAAAAAAAAAAATGAAATATCTCCAATAAGGGTGGCCGTGCGTAATGTCAATCGAAAATGGCAGCCCCTTTCGATACCTTCGTAAAGCAGAGTTATACAGTAAATCGTGAACATTTTATGAAATATAAGAATGTGACGTTGAAAAAAATTTTTTTTACACCTCAATTGAACTCACCACCCTCTGAGTCTGTGGTCCTGCCCGACTTTAAGGATCATCTTTTTCCACCCTTGATACCCTTGGCCGACGTCTACGTCGGCATTTCCACTCGGCTAAACATTTTGGAATAAATGTCAACGGCCCTGCTCTTGGCTTTGACCCTCATCTTACATTTCCTAACCCCCGTCTATTCCAGATCTGCAAAATAATTTTCCCTAAATTTTTTTTATCCTTACTATATATCTCCTTTCATGTGCATAAAGAAAAGAGGGTTTACTACGCTTAATAGAACCGTGTCCGGTTATTAACTTAAACCATGCGCTTACGCGAAAGCGTCGCTCCCTTTAGCAGAAACCTCTTAAAGAGTCTACCGAAACACGCCAGTACCTCTTATCAACCGGAAGATACCAGGCTACTAGAAAAATCGAACCGGGATACAAGACTAATGGGAAATTCGTGATGTAGGTGCCCTAGAGCCGTTACTACGTGAAAGGGAAAGTAGAAGGACCGGAAGGTGTCGTGCAGCGCGCGGAGTTCTAGAATAATAACGTCTGCACGACACAGTGATTACCTACTGCCCGTAGTCCATCCAAGCTATAGTAAAATAGTACACGCTATAAGCCTACCTCTTACTTGCTGACTAGCAACAATGGTAGCGGGATTGTACGATGTTATCGAGTCCCCAGCATAGTCGGCGATGCCCTATATAATCTTTACGACTGCTCCCAAAAGGAAAGGAACTAGACCAGACGTCCTTTCGAGCGGGACCTTCCTAGAGTCCAGAGATTAACAAACCCTTCGAGGAAATCGTCATCCTAGATGTACTTTACTCTTGTCACGAGAGGCGAGCATTACTTAAGTACAATCCGCGGACTTGATTCGTAAACTCGGACCCCCGGTGACCCTTCCTGCCTAAACTTTATCAAACCGGTCACGAAGCCTGCTTGAATTAATATGCTGCCACTCGATTCGATCTTGCGTACTAGCCTAACCCCATGAGTATATATGTACTGTAACGTTCCACCCTTAT
>NW_014332662.1:0-1242 GCF_000341935.2 Cephus cinctus
TGAATAAAGTCACGTAGATGTTAAGAAATTAATTAATAAGACTGCGAGAGCTAACGAAGGCCAGAAGATTCATTCAAGAGAGGTACGGCGCGGCCTGCCTAAAGGATGTCCAAAAGGCGTACCAAGCTGCCGTGAACATGAATATTGAGGGAATTCCCTTATCTAAAAAGGGAAAAAGGACAACAGCAACCAAACCGAAGGGGAAAGCCGCGTCAGAGAAGACAGCCGCCCAGGAAGGAGGCCAAGAAACTCAACTGACAGATGACATGTGCCCGATGGTAAAGCTGAATCGAATTCGGACCGGGAGCCAGGATTCTGCCTTGGGAGATGAGATTCTACCAACAGAGAAGAAAAAGGAAGCCAGTCCGACCAAGGAACTCGAGCGCAAGGAAGCCAGTCCGGCCAAGGAACTCGAGCACAAGGAAGCCAGTTCGTCCAAGGAACTCGAGCACCAGGAACCAGAGCAGGAACCGGAATACATCCAGCGGGATAATCCACGGTACCAGCTAAGGAGGATTCCAGTGAAGCCGAAGGTGCTGTCAATGGAAATTTTGGACGAGGCGGATCACGTAATTCTGCAAGAAAATAGGGTGACACCCTTAAAAATACGGGATCAAGGGACGCCAGTCACACCCACCAGGATGCGACGTCTATATCGGTGGGAGAGGAAGGAAAGGAAGGCCGAACATGTGACGAAGAAGCATTACAAGACTCGGCAAAAATACTCAGCCAAGGCGAGGAAGACGCGTGAAGCAAAGAAGCTCCGAGCCATCCAGGTTGAGACAACGGAGGAACCGGAGACAGTCATCCTGTCATCGGACGAAGGATCTCCACAAACAGGGACTTCACAGCAGGTCGAAGTGACAGGTCGACGAAAATCGCTCGTGGATTATAGCGAAAGCGACGATGCAAGCATATCAAGTGCGGAAACAGTGATATTTTATCCGACAGACTAAAAGTGCTTGTGGGGACGTGTCATGGACGCGGGAAGGAGACTGTGAGGGGTTACTGGGGCAAGAACAAAAAATACACAGTGATATTTTGTTGTGCCATTTATTTTTTCTTTAAATGATTATATTATTTGATACAAATGGTTTAATATATTGCTTAATATATGCATTATTTTCGATAACCGGTGTCGTTTCATTTTTCATTCTATCCCGAAGGATTCGCCTTAAAAAAGAGGGGGAGAATGCAACCGGCATCAAAAATAAACAAACCTTGACTTCAGTTCTCATACAA
>NW_014332663.1:0-1266 GCF_000341935.2 Cephus cinctus
CTCTCTCTCTCTCTCTCCCACTCTCTTTAATTGTAACCATAATTAATTCCCTAGGCGAAGGTTCCCGAGGTCCAGAGTTACACGAGAAACAGTAACTAGCAGTACAATGCAGATACAGCCAACATAAAGGATCTAAAGTCCTAGAGATATCCCCTGTAGCACAGGGACAAACCTGAATGGAGGTTTTGAACCCTTTAATTTTTATTAACCCTAAGGACTTTAACGTCCCTCGAACGCATAAAGCACCAAGGAGCCATAGAGTCCCACGAGCACCCTCAAGTCTAGGTTGACGAGGACTTTTACAGAAAATATCAATTAACTCAGTTTTATCGTCGGCGACAGTGAGCCCGAGCGAGTCCTCTGGGCTAAGGGTGGTTGGACGGATGAAAGGGAAAGTCAAGTAAGACTCGATGTAAAATTCTCACGACACCTCGAACTGCACAGATCCTCCATCCTTGTTTATGAGAGACTCCTTTTCCATCCCCTGTTCCGAGTCAACCCTTTTGTTTTACTCTTCAGCACCCTGCCGTGTCGGGTGAAGCAACCCCTTCGAGAGGAGGGCGCTGCTATTATATACGAGGCTAAAAATAATAGGAGAGATAAGGAGCGCCGTAGTACCGCTCTTGGAAGACCTATCTCAAATGGTCCATTAAGTCGACCGGAACGACGCGATGCTTTATTCCCAAAGTCATAACTTCCAGTATAATCGATTGCCAAGAGTTTCGGTGGATCATTGAAGTAAAAAAATCACGGGAAATAGGATAAAGTGCGTCTGACTGTAAAATTAATAAATAATCTATGAGAAATATTTATTATTTTATTTTTTCATTTTAATTAATAACAATCTTTATCCGCCCCCCGCCCCACCAGTCCTCGTGTCTTAAGCTCCAAAAAAAAGTGCCCTTATGTTTCCATCCAATCTTCGTGCTGTCTTTGTGCCTTTAATATATCTATATGTACACTCGTAAGTTCGTATTACGTAACGTTATAAACCGAGAAGTCAAACGCAAACGCAAAGGCGACACCGGTTAGAGGGACAAATGCCTATTTGCGGTTCAGACTTCCAAAGGCCAAAGTCTCTCTGGCTCCCTGGCTCCCTAGCAAGCTCAGCGAAGCACTAACTCAAACAAGATCGTAAGCGTGCAAGAGTCTCGACGTAATTGCCTGTGGTTTCTGTTTATCTAAGAACACAATGGGCCTACTTCCGGTATCCATAGAGTAGCTTCGCTTCATTAGGCACGACCGCGGTACGCAAGTGCCTTATAG
>NW_014332664.1:0-1268 GCF_000341935.2 Cephus cinctus
CCATGTCCGTCTTCGCACGTCTATTTACTTTTTTCAAACGGTAGATGGCGCTGGCTGCTTAGTTTTCTTACCTTCTTAAACAACGGATGGCCGCTGGCAATTCACAGATACTCAACACAAATAAACATATTCTGTTATTCAAGCTATCTCTTTCGCATTGAATTTTCAAATAATATAAGGCTACTTTCAAAACACTAGACAATTATTAATAAATTCTTGAATTCTCGTGACCATAAGCACGCGTACCCAAAATTGTACAGTGTTGACTTCGGCGCGGATCAGCTAATTAGTACTGGATAAGGAATCTCTTCTGGCGCTTTATTAATGATTGAATGACCAGTTCATCATAACTAAATATAAGAAGTAGTAGTAACACAACAGAGTAGCGAAGACTTTATAATAAATTTCGGAAATACAATTGAAATGATGAGCAAATGCTAGATTATCTAATACGCAGATATGTAGTGACTTTTGCATTTGGCATTACAATATAACTTTAATAATTTTTGTTAGTAGAACAATGAGGCATTATATAAATATAGGTATATCGTTTTAAGGAGCGAAATTTACAGTAATCCTGTACTTGGCAAGGTTTTTGACACAAAAGTGTTGTTATGGGGGATTAACAGCTTCCTATGATCCTTCACAACCTATATTCTTTTGATTTACTTTACTCCAGCTAAATTTTCGCCTGCAAATCAACCTTCTCAGCCTATTTCAAAATCCAACCCTAGACTCACGCGTGTAACCTCCTTTTTAATTCGTTCATACTTGAATTTTCTTAGCGATAGCCAGTTAGCCCGTGTCTTCGGGTATCATTCTTAAGCACTGGCACATCTTAACGAGGCCGCAACTCCATCGCGTCCCTAATGATTACCGTCGTGCGCATCCACATTTATCCTGACATGAGAAACGCTCTTTATGCTTGTACAGGCTCTATTTGGCTCTTGTAACCATATGGAAGCTTTCATAGAACTAGCAGCGCCAACTGGAAGCGGAAGGCAATTGATGAAGGTCAACTCAATTATGTTTCATAGTTTTATTCTAGTTTTTAACGTTCTAAATCCACGATATACCTTTTGCGGTATCGCAGTGTAACTACAGTGGGACCTCCAGCAAGTTAACGTCTTCCAGTAAGTTAAGAAATGAACTTCCGAAAAGTTAAGTTCGGCCCCTTTTTGAGACCTTTCTACCTGCTTGGTAGGGAGACAAGACACTCCCTCAATTGTACTAACTGGATCGATATCCTCGTGGCTGCGAGAGTGATA
>NW_014332665.1:0-1275 GCF_000341935.2 Cephus cinctus
ATCCTGAAATTCTCATTTAATTGAGCTAATTTTTTAGTGTAGTCTTCAAAGGGGTTACGTTGGGCTGTACGTTTCAATGACAATTTTAGAATATGAGTTTGATTTTGAAAAAGTTCTGACATCCTCTTATTGTCTTCGTGAATTTTGTCTATTTCTGCATTATAATAAGTAGCATCGCTGTCACTCATTGTTCCAAACAGTATTTTACTGATTTCTATCACGAAATCGAAGATCCCTCGTTTGAGTCTAGTCGCTCTTAATCCTAGCATCGAAAAGAGTCTTAATCTATCCTCATGAACCAGTTGAGAGCGGTTATACAAGTTCGCTATGAGATGCTTACTGGTACAGTTTTTGCAGATGCTTTCGAGTGTTTTGATTCCCTTTTTAATCTGTGTTTCCTGTTTTGGCAAGTCGTCTAGGTCCAGGTAGGAAATTGATTTCCAGGTCTGATGCTAGAATCTCACAGTCCCTCGATTCTCCAGAAAGAGGTTGGGTAGCACTTCGAATCCTTGGATACTGAAGTCCTCAGCCTTTACTATCAGCAGATTAGCAATTATCCTGTAATATGTTTACATTGGCGTACTTCAATCTATTGGCGTGGACTATTATAAATTTGTCCTTTTTACGTAACTCATAATTAAAAATCTGAGATCTTCTCTATGACCCCGTATGGTCCTTCGAATGGCAGATTCAAAGCATTGGTTCGGTCATTTGCATTGCTTTCTTTCTTCAGCCACGTGAAATCGCCTGGCTTAAAGGTTTGTGGATTGGTGTATCTGTCGTATCTGTCTTTCGTCTTCCGTTTGCTTTCTGAAAACAGATCTTTTGCCTCTCTAGTTAATTTTTCAATCTGGTTCTTTAATTCTACCAGATATTCGTCATACTGTTTGTCACTGTCCAATGGTTTAAGGCTAGAAACATTCCTTGCGGTTTGTCCAAAAACTAACTCGTAGGGTGTAAAACCCGTGCTTCCGTGTTTTGATGTATTAAAGTACAACATGGCTAGGTGAATTTTGTCATTCCAATCATCTAGATTTTTATTAGAGTAGTGTCTTAAATAATCCTTCGTAACTTGATGGCTACGTTCTAGACTGCCGTTACTTTCAGGATGAAAGCTGGTAGTTAGTATGTGCCGGATTCCAAATTGTTTTTCAAAATTTTTCATCATGTCACTAGTGAAGTTATTTCCCCTATCCGTGAGGATATTTTTGGAAAGACCAAAGTAACTTATATCCCCCAAAAAACACTTACGTGTAAAAAACTACGCCAAGTACA
>NW_014332666.1:0-1276 GCF_000341935.2 Cephus cinctus
GGGGGGGGGGGGGAATTACTAGATTCTGATTGGTTGGTTTCCTTACGCTCACGTCTCTTACGTCGTTACGTTATTTCGTGTGCGGAGGGCATTACACCGTCCAAGAATGCCTCTCATGTCAGCCATAGACGGCCAACTTCAGATAGGACGTTTGACCTGAATAATTCTCTGTGTATTACAATGTTAGATGCGGGGAGAATTATTGAGAAGCTTTGACCTTGAATTTCGTAATGGTGCATTATCTTCAAGTGCGATCCGCTAATAACATGCAAATAAAGTCAAACATTGGATACAATAAATGGAAACGTGCCATCAAGATGGACGGATCAGCGTGAGTCACGCCAATATGCACTTGTAGCAGTCAAAGCGAGAAATAAAATGTTGAAGCGTATTGGAGTCGTTTCCATTACATAACGTCCTTTCATTCAATAACGTTATTTTTATCGATTGCACCAATGATAACTGGCGTAGCCTCTTATCTTTGTTTGTCGTCGTCGTGTACAGCCTTTCGAAATTCCTTGGATTGATTTGAAGCCGCGGAGGGATCTTTGGTATCGCGTACTGACGATTACACAGTTCAAAGCAGAGTCCCTCCGATCTTTCATTTCTTTTGACAGAATTCAACTTAATTCGGGTTACGCAAATTACTTTTATTCCTTTCCACATACTGAATGTGATGTTGAACGAAGACCGGCGAACGCGGCAATAAATTGGCACAGCGCGTTGTTCCTCTTTAATCTACGAAAAGAATTTTTTCTCCCAGCAGGCACATTCTCAGAACCCGCTTCGCGCATCCCACGCGCTATCTATCAGTCATTTGTCACTGAAAATCAAACTACTGATTCCTAACAGCCAACCGTTGACATTATTCTACTGATAAGAAAGGTTTTGCATTCCTGCCTGAGAAATGTAGTTGCAGCTTATTAAATCGATTCGTCGTTGGCATTAGAAGGGCAATTTTTGCAATTGACGCAGTTATCTTTATCCATTATGGTAAACAAATACTTTGGACAGAGGAACTAAATGTGATAATACATGATGGTAATATGAAAGACCTCGCGGGCCAATAAAGCTCTCGAGTGCTCCATAGTGCTCACCTTAGCGTCGAACATATCAACAGGCGTACGATGAACTCCATTCATTTCCAGTGTCATTTGATTTGATCTTCAGAATTTCCAAGGAACGCTCAGCAAAGTATTCGAGATACAGAGAGTATGAGGCAGAAGGACAGGGGGCGGGGTATATATATATATATATATATATATATATATATATA
>NW_014332667.1:0-1279 GCF_000341935.2 Cephus cinctus
CTAAGAAACCGAAAGATAATTTGAAACCGGAAGGAGAGTTCGAACGTCCACAACCAGAAAAGTATGGCCCTGCTGAGAAACGAACGCCGATCAAACATCCGGACAATTTGAAGCCAGAAGGAGACTTCGTGGGCCGTCCTAAGGAGGAAGCTCCCAAGAGAGGCGAAAGGGCTGACGTGAAGAGACCGGAAGACAACCTCAAACCGGAAGGTCCATTCGAAGGTCGACCCAAGGACGACTACCTACCCGTTAGGGCAGATCGCGTGGATGTCGTCAAGCACACTGATAATCTGCGCATGGAGGGTGACATTCAGACCTATAGATCACGCGACGACTATGCCAACTTCATTAATCGTGAACGCGTTGAAATTACCAAATACGAGGATAACCTGCGAATGGAGGGTGAATTCACCGATGTGAGAACTCGTGATGACTTCAAGGTTGTGAAAGGTGAACGTGTGGAGGTAATCCGGCATCCTGATAACTTAAGACCCGAAGGGCCGTTCGAAGGAAGGCCTAAGGATGATTATTCGCCGAAGAGGGCTGAGAGGCCTGAAGTAAAGAAACCTGAAGATAACCTTCGTCCTGAGGGAGAGTTTGATCGACCTGAGAAGAAACCTGTGGGTCCGGCAGAAAGAAGAACTCCTATCAAACATGCTGATAACCTCAAACCTGAGGGTGAATTTGAAAGACCAAAGCCCGACGAATTTAGACCAGCTGAGAGACCAGTTGTCAAAAAGCCAAAGGACAATTTACGGCCTGAGGGTGAGTTCGAAGGACGTCCTAAGGAAGAAGCACCTAAAAAAGGAGAGCGAGCAGATATTAAAAAACCCCAGGATAACCTCAGACCGGAAGGAGAATTCGAAAGACCTGAAAAAGCACCTGTCGGTCCTGCTGAAAGACGTACTCCTATCAAGCATCCTGATAATCTCAGACCAGAGGGTGAATTCGAACGTCCTGATCATGATCAGTATCGCCCTGCAGAACGACCAGAAGTTAAGAAGCCAAAGGACAATCTAAAACCTGAAGGTGACTTCGAACGTCCTCAACCTGAAAGGTATGGACCTGCTGAGAAGCGTACACCAATCAAGCATGCAGATAACCTAAAACCTGAAGGAGACTTTATTGGACGTCCTAAGGAAGAAGCTCCTAAAAAGGGAGAGCGCGCTGATATTAAAATACCAAAGGATAACTTACATCCTGAAGGTGAATTCGAGAGGCCCGAGAAATCTCCGGTTGGACCTGCAGAAAGAAGAACACCCATTAAACATGCTGATAA
>NW_014332668.1:0-1288 GCF_000341935.2 Cephus cinctus
GGAGAAAAATTAATTGATTATTTTTTAACGTATTACCAAAGTTTGATATTAATGTTAATAAAAACATGATTGTAAACAAAACCAGTTGTTTTTGTCAAACCAGCCCCTCTTAGGCCCCCCCAGAAAAAATGCTGGCTACGCCAATGTATGTACGTTCCTAACCTTGAGATTCTTTAGGTGTAAATATATTAGCTACGATCGTGGTGACCGTACGCGAGTTAATGTATGTAATGCGATCTCAGAACCACGTATTACCATTCGTTGATACTAAACATTGTAATAGAATAAAAAAAAGGTTAAACAAAAACGAATATTGCTTATTGACATATAAACAGTGGCAAAAATAAATGATTTTCTCAACTAGTATCTTCATATGATATGGTATTGAACGTGGTGAACTTGATTATATCAATATCTACGAATTTACATTTGCCTGACTAACGAATGCACAGTACGCTAAACAAGCAGCTCCGACAAACCCACGTAGCGCCTAATTCTGTTAAATATTGAGAATATTAGAAACAAAAAAGAAAGCGTAAAATGAACAAAGTATTACTACTATTTTCATAAAGATAATTTAGCAAATTGAATGCGTTGTGTGGTTAGATATCTCAATAGTGAACGAAAGAAGCTTGAAATGCAGTTTTACCAATTCTCTAGGCGTCAATGATAAGTAGAAAGAGAAAAAAGGGGAGATGCAGTAGTGCGTCAGCAAACAAAATAAATAATCTCCGATTCGTATTTTATTATTTTCATTCATATTTTATTACCATATAGTATTAGCTGTCAAGTTACTTCATCATTTACACATGAGATATGTGCGTTGTAACTTTCAATAATCTCATAATTTAAACAAAAGTTGAGAGAGGGCGTACGGTACTGGTCTAGCATATACTGTAAAGATGTAATCCCCAAAACACTTTCGTGTAAAATAACCCGCCAATCACTGAATTGCTGTAAATTTTCTTTCTACAAAAAATACGGATAAAACATTTCAATGCCATGTACGTAAGTTACTACATTCCATGTAGGAATTGCCAACGCTTACGACAGGCCCAAGTCTTGGCCAATATATGTTTATTGATAATTGGCCAAGAGTAACTCGTTTATGTTTGGGCTGTAATTGGGTTAGTATTGGTCACCAGTATCGTAAATTTTTTAGTAATTGCCAATATCCAACCAACACTAGGCCAATGTACTACTGCCAATGATTGGCCGGATATAGACTATTAACTGTGGGCCATCATTGGTTGCCAATTATTCACCATCATTATTAATTTTTTTATAT
>NW_014332669.1:0-1295 GCF_000341935.2 Cephus cinctus
ATTAAATTTTGAATTCTGTTTATTCTGAGTGGAAATAAAAAATGGGAGATAAAATTTAGGAGTCTATAATTGTATTTTTTTATTATTTTGTCTATACGTATTATACTTTTATCTACTGTGATTTTATATAAATACATGTACCCTGATAACGATATGTAAATTTATGAATAAAATAGAAGTTTTTTCAGTTACCAGAATATAAATATGTGAACAACTATATTCTGTTGGTATTTACAAAAAAAATATTACATTTGTCTTAAAGGAATAGCAATAGGCATCTTCACATATGTTTTAAACATAGGGTTAGGAATATGCACTACGCCCCTAGCGATGACTTAGAAAAAGTCCCCAGAACATCTGTTATTTGTCTATTTTCACAACTATGATATCACTAAGAGTGAGTGGAGGTTTTAACAGCGACCTAGGGATGCAGACGAGGAGATAGAGGGATGCTGTATATGGAGGAGAGTATGGGACGTCCCGGGTAGCAGTCCCACCCACAAATCCTTACTGCTCCGCCTTCGCAAAATTCATTTCCCCAGGGGTAGCTCGCCGGACTTTCTATTAGTCAAATACGAACAGTTCGCACAGTCAGTCATCTTAGTAGAAAGTGATAATATTCTCAATTCTACGTGAAATTTATTAGTGTCATCTAGTGATTTTTTAAATACAAATTTGGATTATGTCATAAACACATCAACCGTCAGTAAATCAAAAGAAATTGACATTTGATACTAGACCGAAAATATGGTAAGTGACAATTCACTTTTAAATATATTAATTACGATGATGCACTCGCCATTCAAGATAAACATTATTAAAATAATATTTCCTACAAGAGAAAGCCTCTTATCGGGTATGCATTATCAGGCTGTTATCTTTAAAGTTTAATTATATTACTCTTTGTATGGTTTAGTTTCACGTTACAAAAGAATTTCGTTTAAATAATGTAAAATATCCAATTATTTATTTGACAATATATAATTTGTTATAAGTGATTTATTATTACTTATTTATGAACAGATGCTTATGGTTGTTCTTCGTTGTTCGTAGCTTTTCGACGTGATTTTCTCTGGCACTAAATCAAACTGATAAAATGACTGACACATATCTAGTGAATGTCAGGGACAGAGCCTCTGACAGGGTGCGATATCTGCTTCCTCTCTTACTGTTATAGAGGCTAATTGTTTTCTCGTTTGTTAATGAGATGCTTTTAAGTCTCTTGGCATTCGACACACGACGTTCGTTTGGACTGGTATCGCTCTCTAGTGTAAACCGGAGTTTTCTACTTTAAT
>NW_014332670.1:0-1299 GCF_000341935.2 Cephus cinctus
TTAGGTGCCATTGGACCCTGGAGTAAATTCCTTGTTGTATGGGGAGAAAGCCAATAAGTGAAAAAGAATGAAAAATAGGAAAAGAAGTAACAATACGGAAGAGGGAGGAATCCGAGGGCATTCTTGATGGCTCATGGCTCATGACACGCCTCGGCTATTTGTCTGGGTGTAGTGACTCCAATTTATCCGAGAATTCTATTTGAGAGACACGTGCGTCTATAAATGTCCTGCCATTACGAAAACCCCCATAGCTTCTGGGATTTTACATGGTACACGAGCCATTCGTATAACCTCTCTATATCGCGTATATGGGAGAACCATAGAAGAATCATGAAAATATGCTTACAACTTCTCATTATAAATACTTCCTTAAAGTATCTACATTGTAAAATTTATAACAGACGATATAAAAACACAATAAGTTTATTTTAAAAGGCAGTATGGAAAGTCGCCTGGTCGATCTAGTTATTTGATTTGTTTCTTCGACATAAAGAATTTAAAATTCAAAAATTCAGAGCTACACCTACGTCAATCTGCAACCCACTTGTTTCTCTATCGCCATTGTAAATTCCATCGCCTCGTTTTAAACTGTGGTCGTAACGTATATTATACCTTATTCCTTTACGAGGTGTCTACTCGCGCTGGTCGGTCGTTGGTTCGCTTGGGAACCGGAAATGAAGCGGCCTACTAGGCAGGTAAGAAAGAAACAAAAAATACATAATAAAGTGAATACGAGTGATGGAAAGAACACGTTGCCATCCATTTCTCCTATTTTATTATAATTTCTTTTTCTTTTTCTTTTCATCTTGCACACCGACGCCACAATGACGGCGACGCCGACGCCGACGCCGACGCCGCGTGGCGTCTTCACCCACCCACGTCTTCGGTTCGCCGTTATAATGCAACGAGTCTATAAATAAGGACTGGACCGCTGTAGTCTGCTGTGAAAAAGGTACTCTCTCTTTCCACAGATAAAATTTATATACCGATTTGACATATTTTTCGACAATAATCATTAAAGAAAAAAGATCCTATAAGCAGGTCGTGCACTCAGGTAAATGAATGAAGTATTTGGCAGCGGTTTGCAAAATCTAGTATCTCGTCTGTATCGCGTATCCCGTGTGTTCCTTAGATAGAATAAAATAATCCTTTCCGCATTCTCAATGTGCCGTTCGGCATCTCGAGTCTAAGAGTTTCTAGACTCGAGAGACTAAGACTAGACTGGAGAATTCGAAGAGGTAAAGACACAGGTTCTACCGAGTCGTGGATCGTCGATCGTGAATCGTGAATCGTGAATCG
>NW_014332671.1:0-1300 GCF_000341935.2 Cephus cinctus
GATACTGTCAATAAATCGTGGTACACTATCTATGAACATGTCGGACACCATAATCGTTATTGATTCTTTGATGGAGTCTACAATAGGTTCTTTGCTCCTCTATAAAAATAAAAATTAAATTTTCATGGTCAAATTATTTCTATAAAATTTCATAATGTAAAATATCATTAAACTATTACCTTGCAATTTATATACATTTCGTACACATTATTTACATCAAAGTAGTCACCGTGCAATGTTTCTTTGAGTGGATTGCAAGGGTCATCCGGGTCTTCTAATACAAATGGACTCTTAGGAAATGGGGGTCCTACTTTAAGCGTAAAACGATTTGATGTGAATTCATCGACATCCGGTACAATATCGAACAGAAGTGCGCTTGAATAAAAATTGTTACAGCGTTAAGATCAGTCGAGCATTCTATTCGATATATTTAAAAAAATTAATAAAAACCTGTTATGTATAAAAAGCTTTCTAAACAGATCAGTAATGTCTGGATCGTCATCATTCTGGTTTGCAGAAGTGTAAAACTTCCCGACGGACTTCAGAACATCTATGACTGTAAAGGAGATATTGAAAATTTGACAAAGTAATTCGATTACTCAAACCTACTTAGAATTTTTCTTATTTACCCATTTTTGTTCTTTCGGATCTTTCTATTGCCTCGTCATACTTGATGCAACTGTCGTAATACTTAAGAAACAAACGAGACTCCATATTTTTGCCCTTACGCATCTCATCTAGAAATAGATAGCAGATTCACTTGTTATTTTTATATATTTACGATCAATCCTTATTTGTACTTATGAATACGTAACTTACTAAAGTACTTACTCTCAATTCGATGGTAAGCGCGATTTAGAAGACTTTTTTCAAAAATTTCAGAATCGTTTTCCAAACCGCCACAGGCGTATTCATAGAAATCATCACAGGCGTCTGCAGAGGGATTCATGTACAAGAACATTTTACTTGCCAATTTTTTGCACGAGAAAGTAGTACATTCACCGTTTTGCTTATCTTTATCAAATATATTATTGCTAACATTATTCCATATCGACTGCTTCGTAGATGTGGTTACCGGGACATTTGCATCACTGAAATCAATTATTGTTGCAGAACTGTTAAACCTGTTAGTGGTTTTTGAAATATCATTGTCGTTAGAGATTGTTGTAGATTGTTCCGTAAACCAATCTGATATGTTAGACTGCGTACTCTTGGTTTCTGTCACAACTGTCGGTTTTGCCGTTGTTGTTGTGCCTAAAGTGTAAGTTTTGTTTTCCTTCAATTCTCTTGAGCCTTCGAA
>NW_014332672.1:0-1325 GCF_000341935.2 Cephus cinctus
AAAATCATATGAAGGAAATTACAAAAATTATCTATGGACATTGTGCTAAAGGGCAATATAATACAGTTCCCTAGCAGATCCTACCACCGACCAAACCAACATCGAAACCACTACGGTGGTTTTGTGCAAAAAGTATACCAAGCATTTTATTCGAACTAGTACAGAAACCACCGTTCCCCCACCCTAGAATCAGCCGCGGAGTTGGTTCAGATGATGGTTTCGATGGTGGAAACGACTGAAAACGATGGTTTGCGTATTGGTTCGAGCAAAACGTTTGGTATACTTTTAGCACAAAAACACCGTAACAGAAGCCACCATGAAACGGTGGTGAATTTCACAGTCGCCGGGTCTGTTAAGGTTGTTTTTTTGAATAAGAGTCTTGAGCGTGTGAGAAAATGTACAGCCTGAACGTTCCACAAATATTCGACGCACGTTTTCTGTTTGTGGGAGTAACGTGTGTTTGTCGAAGACAATTAGAGTACGGTAAACTATTGGTCAAGAAATTCACTGATAAGCGATTTTATGCCGTGTTTTTTTAAATAGAAGATCACTAAGGATTTAAAAAACGTGTGAAATTAGTTTACGTGAGACTGTATATAAAACTATTGTATAATAACGATATCTTTCCACTCAGATACCTGCGAAATATCGAGACACGAATGTTCTATGGGCACGTAGGAATGAAGTGTCTCACATGTCAGAGAGAATAAAACGGCAAAATGTATACTGTTTCTGGCACGAACAGTAATATTAAAACTATTTGCGATAGGAAGGCGCTGATTTCCAATTTCTGATTCCATTTTCTAATGGTTTGTATACACTCTCTAATCTGTTAAATGTATATGAAATGCAACAAAATTATGTAGACGCTCTCGTAATGCATATAGAAACTCTGCGGCTTCTGTATTATTCTGAATTTTGAAACTGAATAGTATTTGACAGTACTAAAAATGAATACTATTTATGGTCAATAAGTCCGTGGTATTTTTTATATGGGAATAATACAATCACAAATGTTACAATGCTCATTTTAATTACTATCATCCGTCATAATAAAAGACTGCATGGGTTCTATGATGTATTTCAATCTTATACATCTCCTTCGATTCTTGATAGTGAATTTAAGCATCCGTAATCTAAAAGGAAACACAGCTATTAGAGCAGAGCAACGTTAATAATATTCATAGTATATTCATATAGCTTGCGAAAATGTACATTAGTACATTTCCCAGAGCTGGACCCAAAAGGATTGCCATTATGCAGATGATTAGGTCGAACTTCTGAGTGTGCTGTATCTCAAATACGTACCTTAATGAAAAAAAAAA
>NW_014332673.1:0-1332 GCF_000341935.2 Cephus cinctus
CCGATACGTACTTCCACTTGCGCTTAATTACTTAGAAGCTCGCCTCGTCTCTCTGAGAAAAAAAAAAGTGGAGATTAATAATGAGAAAATTCGAAAATAGTTCGACGCTATTCATCGTGTGTATATGTATAATTAAATATATATATTTAAAGGCGATTGGGCCATTGTTTATGGCAGCTACTCCATTCGCCTATATAGAAGACACCTAGCCATATCTACCTTATAGTCGTTTATTCGTTTATTTCCTATTCTCGTAGAGTCCCTATTGCTATCTGTTGCCACCTCTCGAAAACAAATCCATAAATTCTGGGAATGTTGAGTTTAGCACAGTATAATATAACAAGGGCGAGTATATAGCCAATGGGCTCTACTCGTGGTAGCTGTAATGGGATTCTCCAAGTAACTTAGATGCGGTATACTGTCCGCAGACAGTGGGTCATAGCCGAGGAGTCAGCCCTTCTTGAGTAAATAATAATAAAGGAAAAAGTAAATTCATAATCGACGCTTTTTACCTTTATGCGCTTGATGATCGTTCGGGGTCGTTATGATCAACACGGTAGACACTGCTAATTTGTACAGCGGGATTTACTCCAGGCTGATCGTCTGGAACGAAGTGCAGCAAATATTTTATTGGTATATTACTTATCGTAAGACTTAATTATTCAGAATTTACCGTCGTACAGCACAGGCCGGCTTTTATACGATGAAATACAGGACAGGAGCCTACAATAAGCGCAGCATTGTTCTTTTTGTTTCAACGGTTTTCACTACCTCTAAATTATTACCGTCGTGGAAACTTTCTTTCACTTGTAAGTATATAATGGCGGACGTTGAAAGTCCCATAAAAACCTGTACTTCGTCGTCCCGTAATAACGGGAGTAGTGGCAGTTTCTGCGAAATGTCCCCTTGCATAATTTTCAAGAAAATTCAGGAGCCTGATATCAATCTCTCGCACGGGTACGTAACTTATAAGACAGTCTAATTTATTAGTCGCAGGCAAAAGTTACACGTTGCGTGATTCGAGTTTCGATAAATCTGAGAAAATTGACTAGTCGATTATTTTATCGAAGGTGTCGATACGATTTTCTTCGCTAAACTTTTCCTCTAATAATCGGTAATGCCGGTCTATTATTTAAGCTCGGTTCACACCGCATATTATTCTTTTGCATAGTTTATGCCAACCGGAGACACCAATTGGAAAAGTATACATTGCACGCCGCAATTACTTTTACAATCGTATGGGCGCCACTGTGGTAGTACTTTAAAGTATAGTTATTATGGCTAGTTTCATGGAATATTCTATCGGATGCGTTGTGGACTAACCTTTAACGT
>NW_014332674.1:0-1355 GCF_000341935.2 Cephus cinctus
ATATTTACCTGTCAAGTAATCCATTAATCCTGTTCATATATCTGATGTATTCCAGTTTCATAATTCTTGAAAAGACAAAATTGCGTGCTATATCCAGCGAGTCAGAGAGTAATGTAAAATTTCAGTTCCATTTCTACAATTTTATAACGCTTTTTTCCATCATATTGTTCGTTTAATGATCTTGACATTTCTTATGTGTATTGTAGAATCTTTTGACATAAACATTCGAAGTTCACGACCAATCAACCACTTTTTCTGAAAAACAAAACAAAAATTATTATTGGAAAATGCTGGGAAAATGATAACATGCATTCGGAAGAAACAGAGGATTCCTTTCATATTGGGTTGGTAAGAAAGGCTTGCGACATACAAGCAAGACTTTCTCACGAACCCAATATAAAAGAAAAAAGTTGTCCATCGAGTTTGTAATCAATTTTATTTTACTATTTTATTAATAACCTTGTAGCGCTATTATTATTCATAATCAATGTTCTTGTTATCTTCAATGACCATGATATTTTCTTAATTTTTTGTATCCATCTCAAAGTACTCAAATTGTAATTAAACCGAATTTTTGTTTGGGAATGAAACTGGGTTATAATATACTCTGATTAACAATTCTGGCTGTCCTGACTTCGCGACCCTTCAGCAGTGGATCAGAATTTTGTATTCTCCTTAGCTTATAGGTAATCTTGTTTTTTGATAACTACTGAATTGTCTGCTTGTGAAAATCTGGCTCTAGAAAACATCAGCGAACATTCGTGATTTACATCCGCAATACTTGGCACAGGCGTATTATAATGTTTTAATCTGTAAAAACAAAAACGATTAAAAATATATAACTAATGAACATAACATCGACCATGGGTCCATTTATTAAAAGTGGATGAGCTCTTATTACCATCCGGTATCTATTTTCCCCAATTCTTTTCTTAAGCATCGCCAACCATATATAGATCGTGTTTCTTGTAATTTACATTCCTAAGTCGTATCTATCCGACTTTTCATCACTGGACATTTATTTCCAGATAATTCAGATTTCCCCAGGATACTTTGATCTCTTTACAAGTCCACTGTAGTTATGCATCTGCTATAGTGAATGCTAGTATAAATGAACATGGAGAGAATGATAAACAGATTGCATAGGTAGAATTTTGCATCGATATCTTCCGGAGAGTCTTCTGTAAAAATAAAAAGTTGAACATAGAGGTTCAAATTTATTTATACAATAATAAATGGGAGCGTTATAGTATTACCTTCAAAATTTTTAACTTTTTATCGAACTAATTGCTGTCTCAATAATCAGTAGAGTCGGTAGCGTAATATAGTTTCTTTCTGCATTCTGAATAGCAGTC
>NW_014332675.1:0-1356 GCF_000341935.2 Cephus cinctus
AATAATTAATTTTTACGAATTGCATCAGAGACATTTACATGTTACAGTTGTATATAAACCTATAGAAATATAGCAGTTAATCTATACATTTTCATTTATAGGGAGAGAGTAAGTCCTCCATTTCGATGCTCCAGGAATTTATGATGAAAGGGATGAAACAATTACCTAATTATACATTAATCCATGATGGTGGTGGGACTCACCTATCTTCATTTACTATAAGAGTTGAATGTAACGGTGAAAGTGTAGAAGCTACTGCTTCGTCAAAAAAAGAAGCTAAGCACAAAGCAGCACAGGCAATGTTAAATTTATTATCCAAAGAATTGGTTATTAAAAAATCGGAATCAGTGGTACCATCTAGTGAAATAAAAAGTGTTAATATTATACCACATGAGGTGACTTTCGTAAATTCAGCTTTCAATTCTATTGGAAAACTTCAGGTATGTCATAAAAATATTTACGTACATAGGTTGTATGTAATGAAATCTTATTTTAATTAGATTAATTTTAAACTTTTATAGCAATAGAAGATAGCAAGACATGTGCTTTATATTTATATTTATATTTAATACAACCATTGTAGGGGTAGAATATGGATTTCCAATGTATTTTTAACCTCTGACTGTTCTTCTGCCTGAAGGCAGTCACAGAAGGAGTGTTATGTATTTCACTTTAATAGATTTTTGGGCACTGTACAGAACTGCAATATTTTAATAATTTCAAGCTATATTTGTAAATATTTTTTTTTTGCTATAAATATGCATATACAAAATTTTACTAATTCTATCTATGAAAGTAAAGAAGATACGGTTTATAATTAATTTTTTTTTTATATGCAATGTCTTTGTTTTTCATATTATGGTAGGATTAAAAAAAACATTAAGGCCTGATTCTTCTGATATCACTTAATATCAAAACTGTTTATCTTGAAAATGCAAATATATCATTAACGAATCACATAGTTAAAATGAGTGAATAATAAACCTGCTATGACTTAATACGCTTTTCGTAAATCACTTGAAAAATTTAAGAACTCACATTAAAAGAAAAACGTTATATCCCAGTTCTCTTTAATGGAATAAATTGCTACTTGTATTTCTGTACGTTAGTTTACTCTTTAAGCTGTGATTTTTTTATACATAGTTTTTATAAAAGGCACATTATTACAAGGTATTGGATTTGATTTAACTTTTGTTATATAGTATTAATAAGATAAAACATAAGTTTTATTGAGAGAGTTTATGTTGAAAGATAATATAATCTTTCTTTGAGTACTTCCTATGGGTCTGACTATAAGAGGTTTCAAGATCACATTTTACTTGAAGATAGAATACATGTATAATAAATGTTATGAAG
>NW_014332676.1:0-1386 GCF_000341935.2 Cephus cinctus
GGCATTGGTTAGATAAGTTTACTTTCTTGTCTTCAAATCTGTACAAATTGGTTTGGAGACATTTTTAATCGTAAAATCATTCTATCATTATTTCATCAGTTAATAAATTTTTTTAATGATTGTATGAAATGTTGAATGCTATTAAACTTGTTGCCAAACATAATTTTAAAATCTCTTTTGATTCAGCGATTTAAACATTCACTGACTTGGTTGCCTTTAAATCCTGATAAACTTTTTGAATGAATTAAATTTTTACTTTTATTAAAACTATTTGCAACAATTTTACTAGTATTACCAGAACCTAAATCAGACTGGATAAATGTTGCAAATATTTTATGTTCTTTACGATTTGCTTTTGTTACTTGATTAAGAACATTTAAAACAGTTATTGCATTTTCACTTTTATTAATTTTTCAACCAACTATAGCATTACTGCTCATATCTGTAGCAATTTCTAATAATAATTTAGTTTTTTGATTATTAATAATTAACTCTTTAAATCAAGTACCATCGATGCCAACTTTTTCTAAATAAGTATTGCTTGTAAAATTACGTTTTAGTAAATCTTGTAAATTTGATTTTAAGGCATTAGGTTTCGCTGTACGCTGTCTTTTGGGTTTGGTTAATAGTTTGATATTATTATCTTCTAATAACCTTATAATGCTGTTTTTACTGCATTTAAGGTTTGCGTTGTTTTGCTTTAATTGTAATCTCACTTTTTCTAAACTAGTAATGTTAATTATTTTATCTTTGTTGTTATTAACGACAATTTTATTTAATTCTTTTAATAAATTACTATCAATTTTTGTTTGATATTGCTTTTTACCTTTTTTTATTCATTTATAATATGCAACTTTACTGATAGGTAATGAACTGATTATGTCATTAATTCCATAATTTTTATTTCGATATTTATCAACTATTAAAAAACATTTATTTTTCAATAATTTACTATTTAAAATATTTTGATTGTTTTTTAATTCTTTATCACAGAATTGTTTTTGTCTTAAAAATTCATTTTTTATTTTTTCTTTTAGTAATGATTTTTTAAGTTTTTTATTTTCAAGTTTTAAATTTTTAGCTTTGATATTTAGCTTATTTATTTGATTATTTGTTTGAAAAATATGACTAGTAGTGAATTTATTATTTTTTTGATATTTCTTTACTCAATTATAAATTAATGATCTGCTTGATAATTGATATTTGGTTTTAATGTCAATGATTTTTAATTTTTTAATTACTAAATATTCATTAACAACATTTAGTTTAATTTTTCTTGTATAAACTTTATATCTCATCTTTACTCCTTAACTATTAATAATTATTTAAACTAATCATACTTGTCTAGATTAAAAATTATAGGAGTAAACTTAACTAACTCATGCC
>NW_014332677.1:0-1402 GCF_000341935.2 Cephus cinctus
CAGATGATCACGGACAAGTTCATGATTGCCTAGTAGGTGATAAGTTTAATACAGTACAGAGTAAAGGAGTAATTGTTTGAATATGAATAACCCAGTATATTAGATATTAAATAGTCTTTTCGTTTTCTAAGTATTTCGTACCTTTTTTTGGATATAGTCAATGCTCAGTCACTGGTCTACGTGCCAATTTCTCTGCTTTACGGCGTCGCACTGAATACGAGAATTTAGTGCGCTGGATGCATATATACTATTCACAGCTATCTTCAGGTAGCCAATATTTTAACACGTTTCATGCTACGTGAGGGAACGTATACGCCCCTGTACGAATAAGAAACTTCTTATTGGATAATATAAAACATATAAGTTTGAGATAGTCTGGTCTAGTGTGGTTTCAAGTTAATTTGCTACCATAAATCAAAAGATTGCGCAACAGGTGCGAAGAATAATCACGTAAGAGGAGGTTCTCAGCTGTGTAAGATATTGCAAAATTTTCTTGTTCGTTCGAATTAAAAAATAATGTTCTTACATGATTTTGTATTACGGTAAGGTATAACTCACGTCATTGGAATAAATGTCAATACTGTTTAACAGATTGACACTTGAATTCACAATCACGTGTGAAGATTTTAACAAAGGTGTGCAAAGGTTTGAGCGTTACAAAACACTTTGTTTCATATGTGATTTTTCATTCTGTATCTATATTGCATGTAAGTTGTGAGTTACTATAACCCTCGATGAAAAATCTTGTTTTAATGTGTTTCAAAATAGATATAAAGTCCAAATTCGGCACTTCATAGAGGCAAAAAATTAGGCAAAACTGCTTGCCAGTGAAAAGAGAAAAGGTTTTGTATGAAACATTGTGACCGGTGATGAAAAGTGGGTCTGTTGCAGTAATCCAGAGTCAGTGCTATGGTAAACAGACCCTCGGTGACCATGATCGTGCCCACGTGGCTGTTGCGACTTAGAAAAGAATAACGTAACTTGAGTGAGAAGTGTTATAACCCCTGCTGAATTTTCCGGACATTGTACCTTCTGATTCCCATTTGTTCAGCTGGTTGCAGCACACCCTTGATGAGACGCATTTTCGAAACATAGACAATATTTGAGAATTTGTCGATTATTTCATCGACTCTTAACCTTCTTCTTCTTCTTCTTCTTGATCCTTATTGGCTTTGTGCTCTGTAGAGCCAAGTTTCAGCGACTCCTAGCCTAAAGATTTCTTTGGAACGATATTCACCAATTTCCTGATAGATGGCGGGATGGTACAAAGCGTGGGGAAATTTATTAAGGATTATCAAACAGTGTATCTTGAATAACAATAAAGATTTGCAGTAAATTAATTCATTCATTTAAAAAATCATATGAAGGAAATTACAAAAATTATCTATGGACATTGTGCTAA
>NW_014332678.1:0-1403 GCF_000341935.2 Cephus cinctus
AGTTGCACGATCCCATAGTCCAGAACCGGTAGTAGACAGGCGTGAAGTACCAGTGATTTTGTAGCTGCCGATGCTCCCGATCGCCAGCCTGTTATTGGGTTCAGTTGCCAGAGCACTTTAAGTGCCTTTTCCCGCGTCCTCCGAGCGTGTTCATTCATGCTGAGCCTCGGATCAAGATATACACCCAGATACTTGACTGTGGCTCTGTACGGCACCGCCGTCCCCGCGAAGTCCAAGACGCGTCTGTAGTTGCGCCTTCGCGTGAACATTATTGCCTCCGTTTTACCTTTGTTGCACTGGAGACCCCACTTTTCATAGTACTCGGTAAGTGTTCTTGAGGCCCACTCGATCCTCATGGTAGCCTGATCTGGCTGGGTTGCTCGGTTCAGGACACAGAGATCGTCCGCGTACTGGGAGATCATCGTGTTTGCAACCTCACTCGGGTTGATATCTGCAACGTACAGGTTGAAGAGTATCGGCCCTAGTATCGATCCTTGGGGGACGCCGTGTGGTACCGCGTATTCGTCTCCGATTTCGCACTGGTATTTCCCTCTGACCTTTCTCTCGGCGAGGTAGCTTTGCACGAGTTTTATAATGTTCGCCGGTATGTTAAATTCTCTCATCTTGTAGAGCAGCGCGCGGTGGTGGATCGTGTCGAATGCTTTCGACAGGTCTGTGACTATCATCGATACGCTATCCTTCTCGTCCAGTGCCTCGGATATGTGGTTACACGTCCTGGACAGTTGTGTTGCTGTGCCTTTGCCAGGCAGGAAGCCGTGTTGGAACGACGGTATCTTCGAATGGAGGTGCGTCTCCAATTTGTGATATATCACCTTCTCAAGAATCTTGCCCATTATGTTGAGGAGCGTGATGGGTCTATATGACCGTGCCTCGGTATGTGGTTTCCCGGTCTTGTGCAAGAAGATACAGGTACCTGTTTTCCAGGCTGCGGGGAAGTATCCGGTTGCGAGTGTCCAATTGTAAATGTGAAGCAGCTGAATGTGCAGTTTGCGGCCAGCGTCCTTTATGCTACCTAGCGGAATCTCGTCCGGGCCGGGCGCCTTGCCTCTCTTGAAGCCCTTGAAGGCCTTATCTAGGGCATCAACACCCACCTCGCCTAGTGGCTGAAACGGTGTCGTTGTGTAGTCCTCTTGCAGGTGGTCTGCTACCGCTGTGTCGGTAACGATGGCTGCCTCTACGAGCTTGTTCACTACCTGGATGGGTGTCGTTGCCCCGTCGAGTCTGGGTAGTAATTGTTCCGGTTGTTTGAGGGTTCTCTGTATCCTCCAAAGACTCCTGTTTAGGTTATTGTCTGCTCCGTCAAGGGCTTTGATCCATCTATCCTCTTTGTGTTCCCACATCTTCTTCGTGGTGTGCTTTCGTGCTGCCTTGTAGGCACTCGC
>NW_014332679.1:0-1403 GCF_000341935.2 Cephus cinctus
AAAAAAACATCTTTTAAAATCGTCGGTACTCTTATTATTTTAAAAATGTATTCGCTAATTGAAACTTTGAATTGCATTGAAAAAAGTATGCTGCGATGGACGAGATATCCATTAATTAAAATAGTAGGACTTTTTGATTATAATATTCATAATCGTTCGACGCGCTCTCGTGCTCCAGCAAAATAAGTGCACTTCAAACGAAATTAACTTGACGGCGAACGGGAAAAAAAAGGTATCGAGCAATTAAGTACTTCGTCGTTATTTACGCATCCTCCATGCAAATGGTTTTAATAGCCTCAGCAGGGCTCCCGAAAGTTCACTGCAGTGCCATTCGTCCTTTGCCATTTTCCCCTCTTTAAAGGCTATCCAAATACTTGGAGCCATCAGGGCCAGAAAAGCGAAGTCAATTAAAAGAAGCTCTCGAGTCGACACATCTTAATTAAGTCTCATATTTTTAATACACTCGACTATCGTTCTTTCAGCCGCGAGCTGCTTGAAGGATGACGAGATTACCGCTGTTCTGTTTGTCCATGGGCATCGCTTTAGTCTTCGGTACAAGTCAGGTAGGGTGACAAGAAAGGAAAGCAAATAAAGTTTTATTAAATCCCTTAACTCTGTATAATATCTACCGACTGGTACTCAAATTACTTGAACGAAGCTTAGAGGACCTTGGGAAATCCTTCAAAATTAATGAAACTTCTTCCGTGTGCTGCAATTGCGTTTCGTGCTTCTTGTCAACTGAAATGGTGGTCGCTTCCTTTATGCAGGACAGAAACGAGAAAGGATCTTTTATATCTTGTGGCTGTGCGGTATATCTCTAGGTACAGGTACCAGACGATTTCCAGAACTTCTAAGGAAGCTTGCGTCGCGAATCTCATGGACGGGAAAAGTGTAGCTTTGATATTTAGAAATTTCGACGAACAAATGGGAGTCCAAGATTTTAAAGGCTTTTTCTATAAAGAGCTTTCTTCGGTATGCCAGAGGTGCTTTTGCTTTTTTCACTTTTGCTTCAATTTTCTCGTGCTTTCGAATTTCACTTGCTTTCCCTTTTTGTTTTAACCATCTTCAGACTCGCCCCCCCCCCCACCATTCTTTTGAAGCTTCGGCGAAGCAACTTCAAGCTACCGAGAAAGCTTTGGCCAATGAGCTTCCGCGACCATTTCGACTTAATAGAAATGAGTGTAGTTACGCTCATCTTTTTGTCTGATATTCTTTTTCATTTTCTTTTGTCTTTTACTTCGTTACTTTGATATTGAACTCGAGACGAGATTCAAGGCTGAAGTTTCATCGTGTCAAATCATTCTATACTTTTCATTATATATTTGTTGCTTTATTGAAATACTTAAACCTATTCTGTGACTTTTGTACAATATGATAGGAAAACTCTATTTTTCATGCATTGA
>NW_014332682.1:0-1428 GCF_000341935.2 Cephus cinctus
TTCAGAACGCTGTCAACGAATTCATTCAACGGTACCACGAAGGACTTTTACCTCGTGGCGAAATATTCTCCCTCATGTACCAGCAACATTTTGATGAGGCAGTCAACTTTTTCCATGTTCTCTACTCCGCTGTAGACTACACTACTTTCTACAATACCGCCGTTTGGGCTCGTTTCAACATGAACGAGATGATGTTTACATATGTGTTCAGCGTAGCCGTGCTGCACCATCCTGATACCGTAGGAATCAGTCTGCCACCTTTATATGAAGTCATCCCTCATTTCTTCTTCGATACTCAAATGATCTACCAGGCTATGCAATACAAAATGAGTAAGGGTTGATTGAAATAATTATACGATAGACCCCAATTTCCTGGACTAATAATTATTTGTTTGGATCAGGTAAGGATCCCACGATCCACCACAGTGTTGTCTTCCCTGCCAACCACAGCCAAATTACTTCAATGCACACCACTGAACCGCAAGTTAAAACGCACTACTTCACCGACGACATTGGTCTGAATGAGTTCTACTTCTACTTTATGAATGAAGTGCCATACTTTATGACGAGTCATGAAGTCGGAATGCCTAAGGGTATTCGTGGAGAACTATTCCTGTTCGTTCACAAACAATTGTTGGTTCGTTATTACTTCGAACGTCTTAGCAACGGTCTTGGCGAAATCGAGAAATTCGACTGGAGCCAAGACTTCCCAGTCGGATACCATCCAACCATTTCGCTACCTAACGGAGTTCCCTTCCCGGAACGTGAACCTTGGTCACCTATACCAGTTGAGAAGTACGACTACGTTCAGGTAGGTGACCCTAATATAATGCTGCACCATTCTCTCTCTATTTACGGTTTTTAGAGTAATATTTTAATTTGATTTTCAGGAAATCGAAGATGTCGAGAGCCGCATTTATGAGGCTATTAATTCTGGACACGTTATAGATCCCAACTACAAACCTGTTAATATTTATAGTCCCGGCGGTCTTGACATCTTGGGTAACATCATTCAGGGTAATGCAGATTCCTATAATCCTCACCTCTACGGTTCATTTGTTCATCTGGCAAAGAAAATCTTTGGGTTCAATGTTGAACCTTTTGGGAAGTATCCAATTTACCCAAGTGTCCTTGAGTATTTCACTACCAGTATGCGTGATCCTGCTTTCTACGTTCTCATGAAGAAGGTCGTGAACTTCTACATGCAGTGAGTGCAAAAGCGATTTACTAGCTTGAACTAGTCACTGCAACCTTGTAAATTAGGATTGCACTTAACGTTGATCTTTTTCTCTTAAATTTAGGTACAAATCTCACATGCCCGCTTACACCCATAATGAACTTATATTCGATGGAGTCACTATTGAACATGTCTCTGTTGACCAAATGATTACTTACTTCGAGAACTTTGAGGCTGACATGAGTAACGCA
>NW_014332683.1:0-1445 GCF_000341935.2 Cephus cinctus
TACAAGAGGCATACAGCCGGTTGTATCGTCATGTTTCATCATAATTGAGGCATTCGTTATACTAACTGGAGTATGTCTGGTTTGCGTTTGAACATTTGAAATGGAATTGACGATCTTCATTGGACTTCGTGAAGCGTATTTAATTGTATTCAACTGTTCTGTTTTCATGGATCGTGATCCATGACTATTTACTGGATTAGACACCTTGTTAGATTTCTTCGTAGGTAGTGCTTTTATTTTCAATGGTTGTTGTGGATTAGTTTGCTTCACTTTCTGCGTTAAAGCAGCGAAATCTTGTACGCTGAGAACTATAGTTTTGCGTGGTAGTTCTAAAAATAATACCAATCAAATTGATACAAGAATAAAAGAATTGGTACAAGAATATTTATAACAATAGTTGAATTCCTTGGCATGGCGTATTGAGTTTATGCACATCATTCAAAAGCCTACTTTGATCATAAAAGTAATAGAAACTGTAACCTTTTGATATTAGCCCTTTGAAGCATAGTGATATATCCGTATATCATCTATTACAATTCGGTTTTTCACGATTTTCACATGTTTTTTAACGCATGACAGACAATGATTTCATATGTATATGTATTTGTTAAATTAATTACTAATAAAAAATAATTATTAACGTTCGGATACTGTAAATAAACAGTGAATATCCAATGAATTCTATAAATAAACAAAAAGTAAAAAACATTATTTACATAATAAACGTAATTTTGACAAATTAATCAGGTAAAACACAAATAAAAAATTGATAGGAAGAGACTTTTAAGGTCGCTGATTACGAATCTAAATTAAAAATAAGGAATTCAAAACAGCGGATCTAATATGGCGAATCAAAATGTAATAAAGTAACTAGATTTGGATGAAATTCGGTATTCGGTGTTTTTGGGGTTGCTGATTAGCAACCTGGAATCGAAATTAAAAAATTTGAAATGACGATTTTCATATCAAGCTATTTTTTGCATTTTAATCTGCTGTATTGGATTTGCCATTTGGAATTTCTGGATTTTGACTTCGCATTCACAATTAGTCACCTCAAAAATCCTCAAATACCAAATTTCAAATAAATCACTCGTAAGGAAAAATGTATGCTTCAAAAGGTTAAATTATGCATACAGCATAAACTACAATGCGATGGGTTAAATAAGATTTCAGAAAGTGAATTTACAAATGTTACTGATTCATCTAAATTCTCACAATTTTTCCTGTAAAGGATCCTGCACAGATCTTATGGAAATTGATTTTATATGATATTCACTCCATTTTTAACATTTTGGAATTCATGTACAAAGCAAGAGATCTTGCAAGAATAGGCTCACGCGCCATTATGTCAACGATATTACATGAACGTATGATTGTTATCAATTACGAACGCAAAAAATAATTATATCTATATGCTGTGACGTATATTTTACGCGATCGACCTC
>NW_014332684.1:0-1446 GCF_000341935.2 Cephus cinctus
ACATTAGGCTTAGCTTTAAAAAATATTTCATATGGAGTTTTCTTTACTGTAGTATTTGCTAGTGTACGATTTTTCAGATATGTTGCCGCGCATATTATTTCAGGCCAAAATCTTTTATGTACATTTGCTTCTGCTAGTAAACAACGCGCCATGTCCATTATCGTTCTATTGAATCTTTCCGCCGTACCATTCAACTCGTGTACATACGCTGGACAATTATTTAGGATAATACCCTTTTCTTTGGCAAATTTATAAAAACGATTATTCAAATATTCTTTACCGTTGTCGCATCGAATTGTTTTTACTTTCTTTCCAGTTAAGTTTTCTGACTCATTAATGAATTTAACCATACAATCAAATACTTCATTTTTTGTTTTAATGCAATAGACTTTAGTTATTTTACTGTAATCGTCAATGAACGTAACAAAATATTTTTCTCCGCTTAAACCTGCGGTTTTAAAGCTACCGCACACATCAGTGTGTATAATTTCTAAAAGATCAGTTGCCTGTTTTCTATTATTTTTAAAGGGCAAGTTACACATTTTATTTTCTATGCAGATTTTACATTTCATATGTTCTGTTTCAAGTTCATTCGGAATACCCTCTAGCAACTGTTGTGTACACAGTGTATTCAAATAGCTAAAGTTTACATGACCTAAGATTCTGTGCCACCTTTCTTTTTGAGTCATGTTAATATTTCGCTCGGCACTTCTTACATAAGTTTCATTTCCAAAATTTCCCCCATTTTCCTTACTCGACTCGAGAGTCGAAGTAGAAGAAAAAGAGTTTTTCGATGAGGCTTTTTCGTTCTTGGTATACTTTAACTTGCCTTTTATTTTAAGCACTCTATTCTCCTTGTAAGCTACAGCTATAACTCGGCCGCTGTTATCAACAATCTTTGAAAAATTTCCTTTTGAAACAATAGTATGAGTTTCCATTACTTTAGCATAACTTAGTAAATTTACACTCATTTCTTTAACGTAGAATACATTACGTATATTCACTTTATTGCTTGTTCCGAAAGCATCAAAATAACTTACAACATTTCCGATTTTTGTTGCTTTTAACGGACTATTATCGCCTAAATAGATATTTACCGGTTCCTTTAACTCTACACAATTTTCAAAACAACTATCATTGTTTGTTATATGATCCGTACATCCACTGTCAAGTAACCATTCGATTTCGTTAGCTAAACTATCTTTACCTATATTCTGCGCTGCATACACTGTAGCTACCCATGCGCTTGCTCCCGAGTTGCTCTGCTCGTGTGTAGTGCTGACTTCTTGCCTCTGCTGTTGACGATAGTTGTTCCCGCGCCCTCTGGTGAAGTTGCCTCTTCCGCCTCTGCCTCTGCTGTTGCCGCGGCCACGTGTTGGCCCTCGCCATGTTATGCCGCTGTGTGCTGCTTGTCCGCCATTTTGGCATTCTCTAGCGAAATGCCCG
>NW_014332685.1:0-1452 GCF_000341935.2 Cephus cinctus
AGATGCAGCATATCACGTACAGTCATTGGCTACCTCTGATCCTGGGAACAGATACTGATGAACTGTTACAGCCATATCAAGGATACGATCCAACAATAGATGCTAGTATAGCTAATGTCTTTGCCACTGCTGCACTCCGCTTTGGACACTCACTGATTCAACCACGATTAGAGCGACTAGACGAGTCCTTCCAATCTATACCCGAGGGTCCATTGCATCTGCGCGACGCATTCTTCTCGCCGTGGCGTCTGGTCGATGAAGGCGGCGTTGATCCTCTTATACGAGGAATGTTCGCCACTGCTGCAAAACTCAAGCTACCTGAACAGAATCTCAATGTCGAGCTGACCGAGCAGCTCTTCCGCACGGCTCACGCCGTTGCCCTCGATCTGGCCGCCATGAACGTGCAGCGTTCCCGTGATCATGCTATTCCAGGATACCTGTCCTGGCGTCAGTATTGCAACATGTCCCACGTGGAAACCTTCGAGGATCTCGCTAATGAGATCAGTGACAGAAAAGTGCGTCAGAAGTTGAGAGAACTCTATGGACATCCTGGTAACATTGATGTATGGGTAGGTGGTATTCTGGAGGATCAGTTACCCAATGCCAAAGTCGGTCCATTGTTTCGGTGTCTTCTGGTAGAACAATTCAAGAGGATGAGGGATGGCGACAGATTTTGGTACGAGAATCCATCCTCGTTTCCTCCTGAACAATTGGCCCAGATCAAGCAAGTCACCCTGGCGAGGATACTCTGCGACAATGGTGACAATGTTTCTCGTATTCAACCTGATGTTTTCCTCCTGCCTAACGACAATAATCCTTTGGGTGCTTGCAATGGTATCCCTACAGTGGATCTACGGATATGGTCTGATTGCTGTGAGAATTGCGAGAATCGCGGTAATACTGTGTCACGATTTAAACGTCATAGTGCTGCAAAATATTCAGCTACGAATAACTTGCAGCAGAATGATATTCTCGACGAGAGTAACGATTGCAATGATCTGAAATGCTTTAAACAATTGTTAATTGAATCTGATATGAAGACGAAGAAGTTAACGGAACAAGTTGGCGAAATTTCGCGCCGGTTAGAGGAACTGATGTTACGGTTGGAGGAAGTTCAGAAGTCTAAATGAATTTCTGTGGCCGGGCACCATTTTTTTTAAATGACCTCATTGCGTTATCGTTCACCATTCATGTATTTTGCTTATATCGTTGTTATCAATCGTACGCGCAATTATTGTATATATATATGCTTCGTTATTTCAACGGTATGTTCTTTCGTTTTATAAACATCTCCCATGTTTATGATGGACATTATACTCCGGGAATCCATTGGCGAATGTTAAGGCTAAACAAGTCTATTTAGTAAAATGAGTAAAAATATTATGAGTAACGTTTATGGACCATCCATTTGTTAATGTCCCCATTGAGGTACTTTACATGGAAGTATCTTGA
>NW_014332686.1:0-1462 GCF_000341935.2 Cephus cinctus
TTTTCCTGGTTGAGATTAGCTTCCTTCGGTTGTTCGTCTTCGGATCCTGAATCATGTTCTTCTACTTCTGTGGCTCTAATTTCTAGTATTGTTTTTTCATCTCTTCTATCTGGGAATGATCGCGTTACATCACGCGGTATATTATATTGTCCGTTTCTAGAATCTGTGGTGCTTTGCGACATATTCGTTGTCGGTTTCATGTTAGAGTTTGTTGGGTTTGTCTGAGGGTATGTACGTGCTTCCAAATTGACCATTCTATCCCGATTTTTATTAATCCCTCCTCCGTTTTCAAATCGCTCAAGTAACTCGATGATTCCTTCAATTGTTTTGACTGCAGAAATCCTGCAGACTGCAGAGTGTACCACTAGCCTTGAGCATTATTATTGCGTATATTGTTGTTTACTGCCATTTATTGCGTATATTCAGTGTTATAGACTCGTTTTATTTAGTTTAAGATCCCTTCCCTCCACCCTTCCCTCCCTGTCCGCTCCCCCCTTAGGGCACTAGGAGCCAACGAGGACCATCACCGTGGACCATCTACGAAGACAACAGCCATCCCCGGAAGGATCGAGAGAGTGGCTATGTGGCATGGGCAGGTGAACAGCTGATCAAGATCCGTGAGGATGATGCCCATCAACCAACCACCCTCACCATGTGGAAATGCAGCCCTGGTGCAATCCCGTCACACGGGTAATTAAGAGGTTCGTATGACAGTGGTGGAGCCCTCTCCCCCCGAGACCGTAGACATGCCTGGGAGACGAGTTTGACAGGTCTGGAGACCACTATGTTGTCCGGCCCGCGAACAGCTAGCCTCGAGCCACGCTGCAGCGAAGCCCTGAAAGGCCAACCATAAGAAGGCAACAGAGCCCTGCCATTCCGGAACTGCCGACCAATGCTGAAGCGCGTAGCCCTCTCAAACCCAACGGTCCAACCGATCACCGAGGCCCTAGAGACTCACGAGGACCGGAAAGCGGCAAAAGAACGATACTTCGAGCCAGGTTGCGAGAGATAGCGTGCGTGATTTCGAATTTTGCGTGATGTTGATTGGCGAAGTTTGAGTGCGAAAGTGCTTTTTTTGGGGATTATTATGTTTTGCGGATTGTTACGTAAGTACGGAGTGATTGAGTTTTTCCTTTTGCCATCTTTTACCTTGTCCCTTTTTCTATTTGCGTTTCTCTATTTCGTAGGTCCCTTTAGGATATTCGCGAGCCATTTTACGTGGACCAGTTCCTTTTTAGTCTTTTTGTATTTTAGACTGGCCAACCGCTGAGGTCAGTGATATATTGCGTGCACTCTAGGATTTAGTATCTTGCGCCCTTTAAACGTACCCTCCTTTCTCCCATTAGGGCGACCCACTGGCGGACAGACCAATTGGACACAAATTACTTTTTACTGCAAATTCTGTCCAGTTTTAAATAGATGAAATAGAATTAGGTACGAACGATGTCTTATTATAGTATAT
>NW_014332687.1:0-1493 GCF_000341935.2 Cephus cinctus
CTGAATCCTCCATGCTCTTCGATCTGCTGACATAATCTCTCCGCTATCAGCCTTTCTAGGACTTTTCCAACTGTGTCCAACATACATAATGGTCGGTATCCAGAGGGTTCCATCATATTTCCTTTCCCTTTACTAACTAGCATGAGCCTAGCTATCTTCCAGCATTTGGGGAAAGTGCCCTCTTGTAAGCATCTATTGAATACCCTCGTCAGTATCTCCGGTTCTTGTTCAATGGCTATCGCCACTACTTCGTTCGGTATTCCGTCCGGTCCTGTAGCCTTCCCCGGTGTTAGTTTCTTCAGCGTTTTCTGTAATTCCTCAGTGGTGAACGGCGAGGGATAGCCCTCCTCATTGTGCGCTTCCATCTGTGTATATTCTACCTTTTCCTCGTATGATGGGAATAGTGTATTAACTATTTTTTCGAGTTTCTCCGGTTGTATTTGATCCATATTCCCTCCGCCTCTTCTTAGTTTGCCCATGATAATACGGTACGGCTGTCCCCAGACGTCGTCATCCACGTCCTTGCACAGCTTCTTGTATGCTTCTATCTGACTTCTTCTAATTTCCTTCACCAACTCTTTCTTTGCATCCTTAGCTCTTTCTCTGTCCTCTCTGCAGGCTTCCGTTCCTACTCTCTTAGCTTTTCTTTGGTACTTTCTTCTTAGAGCGAAGCTCGTCCTTCTCAGCTCCGCGATCCTCTCGTTCCACCAATATACTGCTTTTCTCCTCTGTCTTCCTCTTTTCTTGATCAGTGTTTTGTCGCATGCAGCAGTTATGCTTTTAATGAGTTGTCTTGCAGTCCCTTCCGCATCTCCATCATTAACCTTTCTCATCTCCTTTTTCAGTTGCTCTTCTAGCTCCTCCTTTCTCATGTTTTTAATCTCCCACCCCTTATTCGCCCTTGTCCTCTCCTTCGTTCCTCCTCCCACTGTGTATCTTATATACTGATGGTCGCTCCCAGTCTCCTGTTCCCATACCTGCCAGTTCCTTACCTCTTTGGATATCCTCTGAGTAGCAATAGTTATATCTATCAGTGATTCCGCTGTTCCCCTCCTGAAAGTAGGACTTCTCCCCCTGTTGCATACTACTAGGTCGAGTGTGGCCATTACCTCAGTAACAATCCTTCCTCTGGCGTCCGTTACCTTGGCCCCCCATTCCGCTGCTTTAGCGTTCAAGTCCCCTGCTATGATGATTTCTCCTTTTTCTTTTCTGACACTATTCTCGATTCCGTCCAGTATCTCAGCAAATTCTTCTATAGGTATATTCGGTGATATATAGCAGCTATACCATTTAACCCCCCTAATCTCCACCCATACATAACCTTTTCCTTCGTAGCACGCATTCTCAATCAGTATATCCTCACTTACCTTTATCGCTGCCTTCCCCGTTGTGTCGTAGTGCCATCCCTTTACCTTCCTATATGGTTCGCTTATTATAGCTATGTCAATGTTCTCCTCTTGCATAGCTTGCAGCATCAGGTCCTGTGCAGCCCT
>NW_014332688.1:0-1496 GCF_000341935.2 Cephus cinctus
TTTGACTAATAATCTTTCAGAATCTCACATTATTTGCTGATGTGCATGAACAAAGAACCATATATATTATAAGCAGTTAGAATATCATACGATTACCAGTCTTATTATTTCAACTCATGAATTACCATTCGAATAAAATATCTCATAAAAATCACAACGTCATTCAAGGCGCGAATTAGGCTTAAAGAATCATTAACTTTTTCTACTTATACATATATAACATAAGCTTGACTATATATTAATCATAGTGTAAAATAATCTAAGTATTGCAATCAGTCCCACGCAACCTTAAAACCTTAATAAAAATAAATCTATTATATTTACAGGACTTAAGCATACAAGTGTCTAAGATCCAGTCCCGTTATTTTTATACGTTTAAATTGAAAAAATACTGTTGACTGATCTCATACTTATAATAGTTCTCTCGCTAGAGAGAAACTCCTAAAAATCGGTCACTTTTTTCAAATACAAATATACAATCCAAATGCTTTTGCCATTTCTCAGTGAAATGCAAATACCAAAATTAATATAGGTACAGCAATGATGCAAAGCAAGTAAATAGCAGTTCTAGGCTCGCAGGTAGACACAACCACATAATCATGATTCCACTGAGACTCGTTACCATTTAGCGGAAGTTCCAAAACCGTCTTTTGTCCACTAAAAAAATTCAACGGCAATGAACACTCCTGTGTGCTATTTTCACACGCATGAACAGAATTTGATGTATTGTACATAGTTTTCATTAAATCAAAATGAATTCTAACATAATTCGGTTGAATTTCATTTTCTGAACTGAATACAAAGAAATAATAGCCGTTCATTGGTACCCTGAAACGTAAACGTAACACTTACTGTATGCTCTTTTTTCTTCAGAATTCTTTTAGTTTCAATTTTTTTCATTTTCTTACTTACCTATACGTTACGGTATTTGCGAATGATGCAATAGAATGTTGTTTTTCGTATTTTGGCGCGCAATGACGGTGTGGCGTCAATGGTAAATTCAATATCAATCCTTTGCATTCCAATAAACGTTCTTCCGAGCTGCTAAATGAACTCCAGAACTCTGAGTTACTTCTGTCGTTCAATGTTGTCTCATTCACTGTGCCTCTGTCCTCAGCTATGCCGTCTGGATTGAGCATTCCCTAATTAAAGAAATTAGCATGTGCCATGAGTAAGTTTATTTTATTTTTGCAAAACAAATTTTAACTGCACACTGCTCGTCGTATCCATCATTAACAATATCATTCGATAGATATCATTTACAATTTGATAGGTTCTTTAGAATCACGTGTAGCTATCGAGCATTACTATTCTAATCAAGTATATCGATACTCTCATATTAAAAGAATTAAATACATGATACTCGTTAAATAAGAAATCTCAGTATCAGCTGTTTTACTCTCTGTCAATTAGTCTTGAAATTGATTAAGTTGATATAGATCACTTTATATATTCAGGGCAAACGTACCAGCTGAAGTTGAACGCGATTGAACAAT
>NW_014332689.1:0-1522 GCF_000341935.2 Cephus cinctus
TCTCTCTCTCTCTCTCTCACTCTGCCTTGTTGTGACGTCTAAGTCAGGACTTTTATTTCTTTCTTCTTCGTCTCTTTCCTTCCTCTCTTCTTTGCTTTATTCTCCTTCTCTTTCTCACTCTTTCCTTTCGTATCGTTTTCTCTCTCTCTCCCTCTTTCATCTCGCGCGGGCTTCTCTCTCCCGGCTACATTCTTTTCAGTATTCATTCCGCAGTTTCTTGTACCGATACTTCCTTCTTTCATCGTCGCGTCATTCAAGCTTTTGATGCCGCGGCGACAAAGCTCTTTACTTTTTTCCGCGAATCAATGAAAGCACGAAGAGTCGGTTATATATTTATATATGGGATTGAAATACACATTTATATTACAATATACGTGGATACGTATAGAGTCGTCTATAGACGAGAGCTCACGGGCATTGAACAGTGAGTACTTTAAATATTCTTCAGAACCAAAGGAAAACATAAAAATGGCTGTCGATCTTCTTTGAACGTCCAACGCGATACAGGACACCCTTTAGAATCGATGGATACTTCGTATAGGTCGTCTTTACATTAATCAGTCTTTTTCTTTTTACTTTATATAAATACTTCACGAAGCTTTGCAGCATTCATCGACTGCATATACATATACGGTGCTCGATATTAAATGACTGCCTTAATTTAGGAATATCGGAGTAAGTGTTGCGATAGGGGGTTAACGATATAATACAGGCAGTATGGCACCCTGTAAGAGTTCGATGAAGGTTTGTACATATATATACCGTTGTAGAAGGTATTGCGAGAACGACAGAGACAGAGAGTGAAGCACGCATAGAATAATAAAGGTAAGGCATAGTGTCCACGAATAACTCGCTCGCTCATTCGTTGTTCGCTCGCTCGCCAGCAGCGTCATCATAAGACCTCTTTGTTCTCCGGCAATTTCAGCGGCATTGTCGCCGTCAACAATGTCCACTTGACATTCTGCTTCTCGCTCCCGCGCATTGTTAACCCATCCCCGTGTCTCCCTTTCAATCATAAAGCTCATCGTAGACGGCACGTACTGCCCGGACTGGCTTCGCTCGTCAGTGGTCATCATAGGGTGACCACGATGGTCAGTGCCAAAATAAAAAAAAGAATTGCCACACTACGGATAATCCCGATATCCATAATCCACCCTTAAATTGATCTCAAAAATATATCTAACACTGGAAAAAAAAAAACCAAGAAATTTCAATCAATCAATTCCTCTCTTACTCTTTAGACTTTTTCCACTAAAATCTCTTCCCTTCGGCTCTTACGTAATAATTTTTTTAAATAATTTTTTTCGAAATATTTTTTAAATCCAATTTCATCTAACTTTCAAACAGCACCTTCTCTTACCCACGAATTGCTCGCGTTCTCCATCCGCGTCAGAGCCGCTTTAGGGAGGCTTTCCGCAATAGGACGAACCTCTCTCGACCCTCTCCTCAGTGCTTTTCGCAAACTCGGCCCCACTCTGCCTCTCTCTCTCTCTCTCTCTCTCTCTCTCTCTCTCTCTCTCTC
>NW_014332690.1:0-1524 GCF_000341935.2 Cephus cinctus
TGCTGCTTCCCGTATTTAATTATGATTTAATATTGATTTAATAATTAATTAAATCTTAGGTGATTCATTATCGAGTACTCCTTCTTTGTCATTTTGTTTAACAGTTTAGCAATTTTACTAGAGTCCTTAACAAAGCGACAGCAGTATCCAACTAGTCCTAGGAACTGTTTAATATTTCTTGGACTTCTTGGTGTTGGGAATTCTTTCACGGCCTTGCATTTGTCAGGGTTTGGTCGGATCCCGTCTTTTGTAATAATATGCCCTAGGTATTGTAACTCTGGTTTTAGATATTCACATTTGTCAGGCTGTAGTCGTAAACCTTTATCATTCAATCTTTGAAGAAACACTTGTAGCTTTTTATTATGTTCCTTCAATGTATGTGCGTAGATTACTACGTCGTCTAAATAAACGAAACATGTATTTCCTATTAATCCGTTCAGAGCCTTATCCATCATCCGCTGAAACGTAGCCGGCGCATTTTTTAAACCAAACGGCATACGTAAAAATTCGAAATGGCCATGTGGCGTCGAAAAGGCGGTTTTTTCTTGGTGTTCCTTTTTCATAGGAATTTGGTGGAAACCATGTGCTAAGTCAAAAGCGCTGAAATATCTTGCGTGACCTAGCTGGTCTAAAATCTCTTTTATATTTGGTAATGGATAGGCGTCTTGTCGTGTTTTCTCGTTCAATCTTCTATAATCTATCACAATTCTCCATTTCTGCTTTCCCGCCGCATCTATTTTCTTAGGGACTACCCATAAAGGTGCGTTGTAAGGCGAATCCGAGTCCTGGATAACTTTCTTTTCCCTCATTTCATCAACTTGTCTGGTAATTTCCTCCTGATGGGATGGCGGATACCGATATTGTTTGACATTGATAGGAATATCGTCCGTAGTCTCTATAGAGTGGCATTGGCGATCCTATGCATGGTAATGCATCTCCTGGTAGATGGTAAACGTCTTGAAAGTTATCGATGATGTTCCACAATTCTTTCATTTCTTTCGGATCTAATATGTGATTAAATCTTGAGTTTTCCCTTAGCAATTTTGACCTATCAATAGAATATTTAGGTTTTCCGAGTATGGACTCTTGAATATTCAATACCTTTTGGTCTTCCATGCGTTTGAAAATGATCTTTTTATCTTTGATGTGGATTTCAGCATTTTCCATACTGAGAAACGGTCTCCCTGCAATTCCATCTTCTTCTAACGGAAAGTCATCTGGTACTATGACGAATATATGTTCTTTGCCAGCAAGGTTGATTTTGCATTCTCGATCGCACTTAACAGGTGTTTCATTAATTCCGGTGATTTGACTTAAATTTTCACGAACGGGTATGCCACGTGTGCACCTTGATTTGATTAGATTTATGGACGCTCCCGTATCAGCTAGGAGTGTATATTCTTTTCGTCCGATTCGACTGTCCATTGAGATTCCAAAGGTTGCTCCTGGGTTTCATCTGTTGTCCGACAATCTATAGTGTTACGTATATCGACCTTCATTCCTAAACAGAAGAATAACGTAGCC
>NW_014332691.1:0-1527 GCF_000341935.2 Cephus cinctus
ACATTCTTTCCATTGAAATAGAAATTTCTCACTAGTGTAATGTCAGTGTCAAGTACTGCGCCTCTTGTAAGATTAAGATCAGTTGGAAGAAATCCTTCAAAGTGACTATTATAGTAATCCACATTTGCGATACCTGAGAAATGGACGAAGGCCATTACATCAGTTGTGAAACTACATACCGTAAAAGGAAAAAAAACAGTGTTACTCAAAGTTCCTTACTGTTAGCGCCTATGATCATCTCGTCCTGATTGAAACCCATCATGTATGGAACGTCATTAATTCGACCAGTCTTTAGAAGTTGCCAAGGATCAGCCGGCAGGAATATTTCCTGACCCACGTTAACTTCTACTGAGGGTTTGAAAAGGTAATGACCTCCTGACATACCCTCCTGTGAATATATTAAATATTATTTTCTTTTGTGTTTCACTTACAATCCGCTTTTATGTAGATAATTTATAATTTTACCGTCTCTCTAGACAATTTGTTTGCCATTTGAACAAGGGCGGTACTATTAATTTTCAATAATCCTTCGACAAGTTCGGTTGAATTATTGGTATTGATTCCGAATGCTGCTCCTAGAGCAAAGGAATCTTTGGTAGAGTTGTAGGTAATGGCCCAGGTAGTCATGACGGTACCGCTCTGAGCAATGGCATGGGCGAAGAGACCTTAAAAAAATATGAGAATTGTGGTAAAATATGAAAAAAAGAGTGTGAGTAATATGAAGAATTAAAATAAAGTACCAGCAGAGAGTGGTGAGATCATATGATACTGTACAGAACCAGCACCAGCAGCATCACCAAAGATGGTTACCCGGTTTGGATCTCCACCAAAGTAACGAATATTGCGCTTGACCCACCTCAAAGCAGCAATTTGATCCTTAAGACCCACGTTGCCTGGAGCAGCAGCATCTCTTGTGCTGAGGAATCCTGTAAACGATATTACTCAATCAAAGGAAAAATATTCTTTGAAAACGTCTTGGTGATATTTTATCAAGAAACTTTTATTACCTATTGGACCCAGTCTGTAATTTATCGAGACCAATACGACGCCATTTTCGATAAGATAATCGGGTCCATACACGTCACTGTCGCCGTTACCAAAATTGAAGGATCCACCATGCAACCAAAACATCACTGGTAGACCAGCTTTACAATCAAGAGTGGATGTGTAGACGTTCAAGAATAAACAATCATCATTTCCAATGATGTATTTAAAAGCTGAAGCGCATCTCTGAGGGCATCTTGATTTGTGTTGGGTTGCATCGTAATCACCAATCCAGGGCGCGACCTCTCGAGCAACCTGTGCAGTTCAATGAATTTAATAAATGTACATGATAAATGAATGAAACTAATGAATTATGTAAAATAAGTAAATTATCGTGTCCGTACAGAGAATCTATGTACACCAGTTGCGGGGGCTGCGTATCTTACGCCCTTGAAGCTGTACATAGTGACGCCATTTAACACAGTCCGCGTTTTTAACCCTTGCAAGGTACCTTTGGGTAGGTCGACCTTGACAATCTGTAAT
>NW_014332692.1:0-1582 GCF_000341935.2 Cephus cinctus
TTAATAGCATGTACATTGAGGTCAAGCATAATTATTTGGCTAATATTAGTGAACTCAACCGTGAAATATTCTAGAAACCATTCTTGCCAGGATCCCGAAAGAAAGAAACAGCGTGACACTTTCGTATGGCCCACCTCAGTTTTCCATAGATGGGCTATTAAAAAATCATAGAAACTTGGAAGACGCAAGAAATTACAAAATTCTATCAGTTGTACCAGAACAGCCACCTATGAACCTATGTATCTACTTCCACATATGCTTGTTAATTTTACATTGCTAACTCCACGTAATTCCTTGCTAGTCATTAATTTTGTACACGAGTCGAAATATTAGGTGTACAACTAAGTTCTCAGCCCTGATCTTTAGTTGGCGATAGCACCCATTCGAACTTCAATGTTTTGCCGCCCTGCTTAGTACTTTGAAAGTACTAAGCCTTGGCTTTAAAATGCTCTATAACAGATGGCACTCTTGCGGATATAACCTCAAGAACCAGCAGTGAACACAATGTCCTTCGAAAAGCAGCACCTTGAGGCACTGCCTTCTTTGTGCGTATCGACTAAGGAAACATGTCGTAGATGCACAGAAAATGATTTGTTCCGCTTCGGGAGACGATGGTGTATCCTACAATACTGCAAAAAGTGGGTCGAAAAGTTTAAAAATGGAAATTTCACTTGAGGTAACCCAACAAGCCATTCCCAAAGGCCTACATGAACTAGGTAGAGTTCAGAAGGAGGGCCGCTGGGTTCCTCATGCGCTCAGTCCAGAAAAGAAAGGAAGGCACAGCGACACTGCTCTGTCCCTGCTATCCAGGTTTAAAAGGAAAGATTTTCTGTACAAAATATTCACGAAAAGTGGATGCTTTATGAGAATCCCAAGAGGCGGAAGTCTTGGGTTCATCCGAGTGAGCCATCGACCAGTACCGCAAAATCAAAGATTCACGGGAAGAAGGCGTTGTTGTGTATTTGGTGGGACCGGAAGGGCGTCGTTTACTATGAGCTGCACAAACCCGGCGAAACTGTCACTGCTGAGCATTATCGGCAGCAACTTATTCAAGTGAGCGATGCCCTGAGAAAAGTGAGAAAAGCCCTTTTACCGGCAGTGAGAAGAGGCAAGTGATATTACTGCAGGACAACGCGCAGCCTTATACAGCGAATACAGCCCTGCAAGTCATCGCCCACTTGGGCTGGGGAGTCTGGCTCCTGACTCGCTCCTCGCCCCTTCTGACTGCCACCTTTCCCGGTCGCTTCCACATCACTTGGTTGACCTGACAGAACACCTGAAGAAATCAGTCAACGCATCGACGATTTCATCGACTCAAAACAAACATACTTTTTCCGAAGTGGAATTGGGCACGTGCCTATCAGATAGCAAAAATGTGTAGAAAGTTTACATTACTTTTGGATTATTTACAAAATTAGTTAGTTATTCGTTGTTTTGCAAATAAACGTTAAATGGTGCACAAAAGGCCGAGAAATTAGTTGAACACCTAATATGATTTAATTGCGCAATTTGTATGAACAGCTGAATAATGAAATAAAAGCTGCACATAAACAGTCCGATTTACATATATAAGGAAACTCTG
>NW_014332693.1:0-1611 GCF_000341935.2 Cephus cinctus
TTTTCTAAATCGAATCAATTTTCATCAGGTGTGGCTAGCTCAGTTCTCAACGCTGATCACGGTGATATTTGTCACCCGGATGGTGCCTAGCATGCGCAGAAAATTCTCTCCGTGGATTATTACAATACTGCCTCTTGGGATGGGCGATCCTAGAACAGTGAAATCCACTTCCTTCAGGATGCACTTCCTAGTTCTGGCTCTTTGTGGCTATATACTCACTCAATCTTATTTGGCCAGTCTTAGCGGAATCCTTACAAAGCCAAGATCATCGTCAGAGATGCAAACTCTTGAGGAACTGGAAGAGAGTGATTATCCATTATACGGATTACAGACAATAAGGTTACAACTTATGGAGTCGAACCCCAAGTTATATAAACATTTTAAGGTACTTTATGACTAATTTAATTTAATACAAATTTGACTTTGAATCAACAATGAAATTTAGGAAGTGAGCATGAACGAGTACTTTGAGATGTTCGACCAAGTGATAGCAGGTCGTAAGAAGGTAGCAACACACGCTGCAATGACACAGGTATACAGTTGGCTTTTAAGACAGTTCAAAGTCTTAAGGAGGTACGACCAAAAAACAAATCCAACTAACCGATCTGAATTTTTTGTATGTTCTTGGCAGCCACGTAATCTTTAAGCGTGCAAAGTTTCTAAAAGATCGATCGTACCGTATACATGGTATACGCAGTGAAAATAACCTAAATGGCACGACGCTGTATACAGGAAGCAATCGTACCTCCTTAAACGTAATTCCTGTCCAATAGTACTGATTGATATTTTGACAGATCCTATTTATCAACACTACGTCCATTGACATGAACTTTCACGTGATACCAGAAAAGATAGGATTTTACTCCATATCGATGCTCCTACCAGAGACCAGCCTGATTCTACCGACATTCGACAAGCTGATTTCTATCGCGGTTGAAAATGGTTTATTTGATTACTGGATAATGCAACAACTGAAGGAAGGAAGAGAGAAGAATCTGATTTCCGTAAAGTTGAACAAGGAGATCGCGAGTAATAAGGAAACTTCGAATGTCAAAGCAATAACACTGACGCATTTACAGGGTGTCTTTTTCTTACTGGTCATCGGACTAGTTATCAGCTCTCTCACGTTCATAGGCGAATTGGTTGTTGGATCCAAAAACGTACCGCCCCATCAGCGCCACTTGAAAGCACTGCGCCTGAGACGTATACAGTAAAGCATAAACGAGAATCGATTAAAAATATAATCCTGTGTAATATTATTAACCGAAACGGTGAATCAGTAAGAATAATGTAAAAATCCTTTAAACAGTCGATACAGCCTCAGATAGGATGCAGCACGGTTTCAAGTCTCCCCTAATATCCCTTTATCCTTCCTCTCGCCAGCACTCTCACGGCTGGAGCAGTTTAATTTCCCTCCAACTCCCTTGTACAAGGGTTGGCAACTTGACGACTCGAAAGTTACAGCGTCGATTACGTCCTCGTAAGATGAGCCAGGAGTGCTAAGTGACGGGCAGCATTTGGATCAGACCGGAAAAGTCTAAAATTCCTTCCATTAACATGTGCCATAATACACTGCCATGTGCATTGTCCCATAATACATTCCCATGTGTA
>NW_014332694.1:0-1623 GCF_000341935.2 Cephus cinctus
ATATATATATATATATATATATATATATATATTTCATGTAACGTAGGTATGTAGACATATAATGTAACCTCGCTCGGATGGATTAGTCTGGGCTCTAATCCGTTTTTCCCATTAAACTGGTGATAATGGTATAGCACTGTACTGTGTATTATGCTGATTGTTCTTATCGGGTGATTGTATTTTGAAATTAACTTGCCGACTGGGACCGTGGTCGCGCGCTGTTTATTATCGTGTATCATGTATGGCACATATACGCTCCAGCCACTGTGTCACAATCTTAATCGGCTTTGACAGTCGATTTAGAAAGTTTTACTACGCGGACCGGCATTTCTAACGACCTACCACAACCATCTTTCTAATCGCTCGTGGACTCGTTTGATCTCACTAGGATTTCGTATGTGCATCGTATAGGTAGAGATTCGCTACGGCGCTTTGGGGTTTTCAGACACGACCGGTTTTATGTGATCGTAAAACGAGTTGCTTTTGTTTTTTCTTCCTTCTTCTACTCTTGTTTCACGTAGTTACCTCTACCTACTTACATACCTACTTGTTCTTCGGGACAGTAAAAATTTTATTGGGTACTCCGAGTTCCGGATACGTCTGCTGTCGGTGGGTATTTTTCTCTTATCGATAAGAGCGCGAATGCTTGCGTCGGTAGCTGTTTATTGTTGATAAGGGATGGAATTGAATTTTCAATATTAGGATTGTGTTCGGTATTCCTCGAGTAGGGTATCCGTTGGCGTAATAGTTTTCGAGGTCGCTGACCTGAATGGCTTGACTTTGTTGGGAGTTCTAGACATTCTTATGTATAAGGGTGAAGAAGGTCCAATCTTGTTGGAGTTTCCATCCACCCTCCGACACTCAAGTATATACTTCCTCCTCGTCCTTATGATATAACTCGCGGGGGATGCTCGGGGGATGCTCGGGGGCTAGTCTTGAGTTTCCAGTAGTTTCTCTTTCCCGAAATTTCGCCTGGTCGGCGTAAACTTTTCTGCTGATCTTATGAAATATCGCCTTTCCTTTCCACCCTTATTCCCCCCCCCCCTCCGGAGTTACGCGCCTCTCCCAGCCCCCTGGCAATATTTCGGTTTAAGGGCTGGCTGCCTCGACTTTTGATAACGACGGGAATATAGCTATAGGTATACGGCCTGGGCATTCGCTCCATATTTGTTGTTTGGAGTATAGCAAACGATTATGTTTTCTTTTTCTTTTTTTCGAGAAAACTTTTCAGCTTCATAAACAGAGATGTTCTTTGGCCGAGACACTACAGGGTGGCTTTTTTTTAGAACTGTTTATCGTAACGGTAGCAAGAAATAATGTATCCCGTCGCGATGACAGCGTCAACTGGGGTGCAGGAAGTTAGCCCCCCCCATAATTCGAAAATTCCGGTTCTAGTTGTTGTTCTGGCTTGTTCTAAGTTTGTTCTATAATATTCCAGAAAAACAAATTTCTCAACTGAAATTTGTAGCGATGAGGCGAAAAAAAACCACTTTTTTACTGGAACCCCCCATTTACGGAAAATCAAACTTTCTTTGTTGTTCCAGATTGTTCTAGTTGTTCTAAATGTTGTATCCGAATATTAATACCGCTAAGTAAAGAATACTCGAATGGGATCAAAAAAAC
>NW_014332695.1:0-1656 GCF_000341935.2 Cephus cinctus
AGCAACCATTGCATTTTCTTTTCTTTCCACGTTAGGTCATCCTCTATTTCGATTTTCCTTCTGCCTATCTCTTTCCCTCCTCCTACCTTCGCCTTCACCCTCAACTCTTCTAGGATTCTCGTCGCCGTTTGTTTCGCCGACCCTTCCATCTCCGCTCCTTTTATTATCACGTTCCTTCTTCTGCTTTCTCTCTCCCCCTTTGCCACTCTTCTCCCCATTTCCGACAGCCTCTCCATCACCTCACTCCTTCCCTCCCCGCTCCCTTCCACTATCTTATCGCTGTCTCCTTGCTTTCGCCCTTTGCCTGTTTCCAGTTTTCTCATTCTCTCCTGTAACTCCTCTATCAACTCATCTTTCCTTTCTCCCTCCTTTACCTTCTCCTCCACTGCCTGCATCCTCCTTTCTATCTCCTCTCTTTCCTCCCTCCACCTTTCATCTGCCCTTCTCATCTCGTCCCTCAAAGCTGTTACTCCTTCCTTCATTTCCCTTCCCTGCTCTTTGATATCTTCCTTCACTTCTCTTATCTCTTTTTTTATGGCCTCCTTAATCTCCTCTAGTAGTTTCTGCATCATTCCCCCTTCCTCCGTCTGCTTTGTCGGCGATCTCAGCACCACTCTGCTTTTTCGAAAAGCTCTCGCCTCTTCAATTTCTGCTTGTTCCGCCTCTTCTTCTTTCTGTCTCTTTCATTTCCACATTTCCCCTATTCTCTGAAAGGACCCTGCACTTGCACTCCTTTCTCTCATTAGCCTCTCCGCGTTTGTCTTCCTCCCTTTTTTCCCTATCTCCTCTCTCCCTCGCTCTCCCTCTTCACCATTCCCCCACATCGTGTCTATTTCTTTTATTCCGCTCTTCGATCTAGGTCTTACTGCTTTCTTTCCTTGTTCCCGTTCCCGCCCGGTTCCACTCCCTCACTATCGCCGTTTCCTGTACGCTTCTATCTCTCACCGCTCCGCGCTTTCCCTACCTTTACCTGTCGCGTCACGCCCCTCTCTGCTTCACCGCTTCCTCTTGCCCACTACATCTTCTTTCGCCCGTCAGATGTCCGTACCTACTCTCTTTTCACCTGCCTCTTTGCTCCCACTTGCTCAAATTCCCGCCTCTACCTCTATTCCTTCTCTATGCCCCGACTGAAATCTAACCTCTTGTTCGCCTAACACCTCTTCTTTTCCTCTCTTTTAGCACTCCCTGAACCTTTTCTAATATTCTATTTTCACTTCTGCACGCTCCTCTATACCTCCCAACCCCAGTTGTTTTCTGCTCTTTTAAAATCTCTCTCACCAAACCAAAATTCTCGCACCTCAATCACACACTCTACTGTCACATTCACACCGGAAACGGAAGTCCATGAAAATTCTTCTAATTTTTGTGCATTAAGTCTAACACTTTTATTTCCTTTAATCCAAAATATTAACAATCTTGTCATAACGCCAAGGCAAACTAAGTGCATGTAAGTAGTTATAAGCCACTTCTGGCCGTCACAACAAATCCCCACCACTGTCCCGATGAGTCATAGAGCGCATCGCGCTGTGTCCCCGGCGCTGCACTATGGCGTCACACCCTCACCTATGTGGTCGGCTCTCCCCACCACCAACCTATGTTGTTGCTCTCCCACCATGCGGACCTGGTCCTAAGGCCCGAAACTCAGTAGCAGCGGCG
>NW_014332696.1:0-1663 GCF_000341935.2 Cephus cinctus
GTCGGTATTATGTCGGTGCAGGAATCTATATCCAGAACTCTCCAACATATACTACTCTACTCTGAGAACCATACCACGAAGCCGTTAGGAACATATTTTCTGTTATCAGAGATTTGCCCTGTGGACTTCGTGGTCGATGAAAAACTATTCGACAGTGTTGGGGTAGTAAGTTATTTGTTATAATTTACTATATTTATATAATTTAGCATTTTTTTTAAAACTCATCTGTGTTTTGTTAAACAGCACGATAAGGACCAGAATAAGGATGTTGCCGTTGTAGAAGACATCGACGAAGGCGATATCTCTAAATACATCCTGGATCCTGAAACTAGGTAAATTTCCATAATCAAATTATTCTAAAGTATATTGGTTACGATATATGGAAAATTGATAATTTAAAATATTTTCAGAGAACTTCTTTTGGAAAGTAAGAAGCCACAGCACGAACCATCTCCAATGAAAAGAGATGACGGCGTAGGAGGAGAGCCTGCTGCGGCTACAAGAAAAGAAGCTCCAGGACGCCATGGAATTCCAAAGAGAGGAGCATGAGGCGAAAATGAAATTAATTGCTGCCGAATCTAAATACAAGCAGGAAAATTAAGCTTTAAGTTTGGTGGCGGTAAAAAAATCTAATCAAGAGTCTTCATTGAGGATTGAGCTTTTGTGATTACAAATGCAAAAACTGCAGAATTCTTTATAAGCAATTCAGTTTTTTGTCTGTGCCATCGGGAAAATGCAATTATCCATTAAATTCTCTTGATTAGACCTGTTTACTTATTTAATGTAATGTTTTTTGCTAAATTTACATTCGGCGATTTAGGTTTATTTTATTTTAATTTTCATGTAACTCTCTTTGGAATCATTATTGTCAAACCTCTATCAGTTAATTTTAGTTCTCTGTAGGCCAAATATTATTTGCTTTTTCCACCATTGATATTGCATAGATCTTTTCAGTCACGTGTAAATCCAGTAGCCGACAAGTTCTCACACAACTCTTTCCACTTTCATACCATTTCAATTCGTCTTGACTTTCTGAAATACTTATCTTACGACTTCAAGAATCCGTTGTTAATTTGCTAAAGTTTTCTCTCTTTATTGTTATATATTATATATTGTAACGAAAGAAAAAGATTCTCTCAATGATAAAGATAGAAAGATGTTCTAAGGTACGACACGATATTTCGTTTACAATTGACTCGATACTCTTTCCGAATTTCCCGGGACCAGTGTTGTAAATAAGCTAGACTATTTAATCTGAATCATTCACCTACATTAATTTGTACGATCTTTTGATTTGATGTAGATCCTTTTTCAAGAGATAATCTTTAATCTGATTTAGCTCAAACATAGGAACGATTTTTAATCTAAAATGAATATTAAGATTATTGTACTATGACTAGGGAGGATATGTGTAAGGTTTAAAAAGATTAACCAAACATTTACACGACGGTTTAGTTAATACCGATTTAAAGGAATTGACGAATCATAGACATTTTTACTTCCAGGAATATTTCCGATTGATCAATTCCTTTAGATCGGTACTGACAACCGTAATAATAGCCAATTTCTTCACCTTCGGATAAAATGTATCCTGCGGATAAATCCTCAGCTAACTAATTATCCCCCAAAAAACACTTACGTGTAAAAAACTACGCCAAGTACA
>NW_014332697.1:0-1710 GCF_000341935.2 Cephus cinctus
ATTGGAGGATCCAATGGAATTAGGTAAATATACAATTGAAGATCTTATCGCTTATATGTTCCGTGTTACGTGTTCCGTTGCATTGTAGAATGGCGTTAAAAGACAATTAATATTTTTAATAAGTCAATAATTCAAAACATACCGCCGATCTCGTAAAAGAATAGATACTGTAGAATATACCGCATATCTTATCAACACCGCCTCAAAGTGCAGATTTAAATTTGACAAATATGGAATAAAGATAATGAAATAGAATCTCTCAAGTAATAGATTAGAAATATTTGGAATAATGTTAACAAAGAAACGTCATCGAAGTTCAAACGGCATTGGTATTTCTAAGATATGGAAAACCGCTTAACCCCTTTTATAGGGTGGGCAGTTGGAAGAATGAAATATTGTTAGGAGAGACTAATCGTGGTTTGATTAATCTTTTGTGTTAAAGAAGAGATGTCAACGTCATGGCTGATTGTCCAATGCTACCAACTTTGCCATCTTTCATTGTGGTACGTATAATGTAACCCCTTGGTCAGCGAAGATTTTTTTGTGTAATTGAATAACTTGGTTGCGAGGCTATTTTACATGTTTTATCACAGTTCACATTTTCATGAGTACATAAATACAATTAAAGGAAAAAAGTCGTGAGACAGTGTAGAAACATTTTTCGTCTCTTGACCACTAGTAGAAATTGTATATGGGTCCTAACCGGACACAAGCTAGGTTCCTATACTTCTGTTTAGGCGCTAACAAGGAATACTACCTAGCGCCCTTAACAAAAATCACGAAATATGTAATTGCCATAATGGCAAAATTGTATGATTAAAACAATATTTAAAAAATAAGATTGTAGGTTTACTATCTGTGCTGCCGTGAGTGGGAGTTGGACTTACGATTGTCAGGAAGCTCAAAATTAAGGAATGCAACACTCTATCCGTTGAGCCACCAATAGAATTTGTAAATATTACTTTAGGTATGAATTACATTAGTCAATATTTGTATATATAAAAATATTAAGTTTTGTACAACTTCTCCGAAGCGATAATGCAATAAATACAAGAATTTTATAATACTTAGATAATATCTAAATTCTGAGCAATAAATTTTATTTAAGAATGGTAAAACTTGTAAAATTAATATTGGCAGCAATTATAATTACATTTCGTATTATCTTTATTCATAATAGTAACTAGGACTAATTCGACTATACCAAATCAGCGTAATCAGGCATTAACAAAGAAACCTCACCTTAAATTTTAATATGAATGCTTCGGTAAGGAAAAAATGAGACCTAGTTAGGTACTGACATGGGAACTCTTATTGTGGAAACCTTATTAATGGATGTAAGGAAACCATATTTTATATCTGGGGTGCCCCAATAACTTTTTACAGAGGTAGATCCTAACTAGGCTTCCATTATTAGGGATGCCTAGCCTTATCGTTAGTCCAGCCGGGACCTTTTCATTGTTGGGGAAACAACTAGGAAATTTCTAATAGGGACATTGTAAGAAAAATCCATATTACCTTAGTAGGAAATAACGCTCATTTGAACTTGCGTCAAGCTACACGCAACTTTACACAAACTTAGACAGAAATTAGCGAAGAAAAACAATCTGTTTGTTCTTAACTGTAAGCATAAATAATACGATCAAACTTATATTTCATAGAACTTCAATTAAAATTGATTTAGTTGAAGAATATTATTTTTTTTTTTTT
>NW_014332698.1:0-1796 GCF_000341935.2 Cephus cinctus
TCGTCGATAGACTCTTTTTTAGCCTTACTCGTGAGGCGCGCGTTTTTTGCCGAAGCTCGCCGTAGTTTTCCCTGCGGTAATATAATCTTTTTGCGGCTCAAAGACTCTTTTCGTTTTAGAGCTGTTTTATATATTTTAAGGTTCGCGATCTGTTTATTAAAGCGACCAGTCATTCTTTCTAGAGATTCTACAGTAAAGAGTTCGCAGGATGGGACAGTCGAATGCGCCGGCGGTTCGATCTTTGTTCACGCACAATTTTCATCCTCAGATTCAGAAAAGTTTACTGCGACTCTCCTATATGTGCGAACATGTTTCGAACCCGAAAACTCCGCTTTCGCGGAAGTACTTGTAGATACGCCAGTAGCTGTATTCACCGTTGAAGTGGATAGAGTATCGCTTAATTGATCACCGGATTTGTCACGCGTTACTAAATCCGAATTGATTGAACGCAATGGTTCTAGAGACGTGATTAAACTTACCGGTGCGTCGTCTCTTTCAAATGTCACATGCAATTCTCCGACCTCCTTTGTAACATGTGCGTTTGATGTTCCCGGCCAAACATCTTCATTCTCGATGAACATCTTTGGAATTGCATCACGAGCCAAACGGTGCTTCGGACCAATGAAACAGCTCGGTTCAAAGTTCTTCGCAAAGTCCGCAAACTCGAAGAGTAGACGCTGTTAACCCTTTCAGTCGCTTATTACCTAGAACGCAATGAAAAAACATGTTCAATGATCAATATAATTGAATCTTGGAAATTTTTCAACAATTACAACTATAGTAATAATCAAACAGCAGTGCAAAATGTTTTCTGCTAAGTGTGATACCCAGCAACTTAGGTGGCAAGAACGCCGCAGTCTCAACATCGCAAAGGAGACAAGAGCTGCTCGTGAAGAAGTACAAATATGAAGCTGTGTTGGGGCAGTTTAAGGATAAAGAAAAATTACTGTATGAGTCCTGCATGGCAGATTCGAATTAAACAGCTGCAAGTTTGTAGAATTCACTATTATCTAACTTGAAGTTTCTTTTCATGAATCTCTACTTCTTTTCAAGGCGTCGCAGATTCTTTAATCATGCATTTTTTAATTTAATTATACATTGATAGTTCAAAAAAATTCGTGAACCAACGAAATATTTTGTTTTATTTCAGCCTAACAGTTCAGATACTACAATGCACGCCAGATAGTAACTCCGCAGTCCAGGTACTGCATATGACCCTTATAAAATATATTTCACACCGATTTTTAATTTAAACATTATAAATTTTGTATACACGTGAAAAATATTTCTCAACGTCTACAAAAAAATGTAAATCATACATTCAAAGATTTTCTTTAAAGAAATTTCAAAAAATTCCTTTATCTTAAGCGCTCTATTTCCTGTCACCTTTTTCATGCCATGTGCTCGTGTACTACACCTCCCACCGCACACCGCCATGCCTATCCCTTCCATGCTCGCACGCGATCCCCGATCGCCGCTCGCGACAGAATAGTTTCGACGTGCGACCAAAATGGTAAGTCTTGTTTCCTTTCAATAGCATATAGTTCCTCCCTTTCCTTTACGACTTCATCTTCTAGAGAGGAGATGTGTCAGTTTAAATAGTATATTGCAATACAAAAAGCTCATCGCGGGATATACTGAAATTTTAGGATACCTACAAAGTTTAATGCAATTCGTTTGGGTTATTTTACAGAGTAACAAAGAAACACTGGAGAGCGAGATAGAGAAGTTGGTGGCTCTCCTCCAGCAGAGCGATTTGACGTAAGTTTAAAAAAACATGTTCGTGATTAATGTAC
>NW_014332699.1:0-1814 GCF_000341935.2 Cephus cinctus
TCTGGGACTGTCTGTGACGGTCTGGGACAGACAGGGACCGTCTGGGATTTGTTTGGAACTGTCTAGGACTCTCTGGGACAGTCAGTGACAGTCTAGGACAGTCTGGGACCGCTTGGAATTATTCTGGAACAGTCTGGGACTGTCTGGGACTGTCTGGGATAGTCTGGGAACGCCTGGAATTTTCCTGGAACAGTCTGGAAGATTCTGGGACTCTCTGGGATTGTCTGGGTCAGTCTGGGACCGACTGGAATTATTTCTGGAATAGTCTGGAACAGTGTGGGATTGTCTGGGACAGTCTGAGACCGCCTGGGATATTTTCCTAACAGTCTGGGAATGTCTGGGAAAGTCTGGCACAGTTTAGGACAGACTGGGATCGTCTGTGATTCTTTTGGAACAGTCTAAGACTGACTGGTATAGTCTGAGACAGTCTGGGACCTCCTGGAATTTTTCTGGAGCAGACTAGGACTGTCTGGGACTGTCTGGGACTGTCTGGGACAGACTGGGACCGTGTCGGATTTTGTTGGAACTGTCTAGGACAGTCTGGGACAGTCTGGGACGGACTGGGAACGCCTGGGACAGTGTAGGACAGACTGGGACACTCTGGGTTTTCTTTGGAACTGTCTAGGACCGTCTGGGACAGTCTGGGACAGACTGGGACCGCCTTGGATTTTTTTGGAACAGTCTGTGACAGTTTGTGACAGTCTGCGGCACTCTGGGACCATCTGGGACGGTCTGAGACAGCCTGGAGAAGACTGGGACCGTCTGGGATATTATCCTAACTGTATGGGTCTGTCTGGGACCGTCTGGGGCAGTCTGGGACCGTCTGGGACACACTAGGAGCGTCTGGACTTCTTTTGAAACTGTGTAGGACAGACTGGAATAGTCTGGGAGAGTCTGGGACAGACAGGGACCGCCTGGGATTTTTTTGGTACAGTCTGGGACTGTCTGAGACTGCCTGGGACAGTCTGGGAACGCCTGGAATTTCTCTGAAACAGTCTGGAACAGTCTGGGACTGTCTGGGACAGCCTGGGAGAGTCTAGGACAGTCCGGGACCGTCTGGGACAGACTGGGACCCTCTGTGATCCTTTTGGGACAGTCTAGGACTGTCTAGGACATTTTGGGATAGTCTGGGACCGTGGAAATACTGGGACCGTGCGAGATTTTTTTGGATAAACCTAGTACAGTCTAGGACGGTCTGAGACAGACAGGGACTGTCTGGCATTTGTTTGGAACTGTCTAGGACTCTCTGACACAGTCTGGGACAGTCTGGGACAGACTGGGATGGTCTGGAAATTATTTTGGAACAGTCTAGGAGAGTCTGGGACCGTCTGGGACCGTCTGGGACAGACTGGGAAGGTCTGGGCTTTTTTGGAACTGGGTAGGACAGTCTGGGACTGACTGGGACCGTCTTGGATTTTTTTGTAAGAATCTGGTACAGTCTGTGACAGTCTGGGACCGCCTGGGATATTTTCCTAACAGTCTGGGAATGTCTGGAACAGTCTGGAACAGTCTGGGAATGTCTGGGACAGTCTGGGAACGCCTGGGACACACTGGGACCGTCTGGGCATCTTGTGAAACTGTGTAGGACAGTCTGGGGCAGTCTGGAAGAGTCTGGGAGAGTCTGGGATAGACAGGGACCGTCTGGAATTCTTTTCGAACAGTCTAGGACAGTCTGGGACGGTCTGTGACAGACTAGGACCGCCTAGAATTTTTCTGGAACAGTCTAGGACTGTCTGGGACAGCATGGGAACGCTTGGAATCTTTCTGGAACAGTCTGGGACAGTCTGGGACTGTCTGGGACAGTCTGGGACAGA
>NW_014332700.1:0-1844 GCF_000341935.2 Cephus cinctus
ACTAAACAATAACACGCGGGGCTCACGCAGGAGCACGAGGTGTCGCAACACATCTTTAAACGGACTATTGGGAAGGGGAGTCGGGGAAGGTGGAATATGCAAGGGGGCAGGAGGGACAGGAGGGCTTACCAGCACGAAATAATACGCGAACACAACAACTTGGGCGCCAGCTACTTATTCGGCGTAGCATCGTCGAGTGACCTCAGAAGGTCCTCGAATATTTACTGTAACTCGAAAAGGCACGGCTAGCGGGGTAAGAGGTGAGGCGTCTCAGGGAGGAAGGTTCCCGAACGCGACAATGGCTACTTACAAATACCTCGGCCTTTACAATATTCAAAAACAGGCGGGGAAGGAAAACGGCACGGGGGTTTCCCAAAAAGGGCGCAAACTACTACTCTAGAACGCACGCAATATACCACTGACCGCAAGCTGTTGGCTAAAGGCCAGGCTCCACTCAAAAAGAAAAAGCTACGCAAAAGAACAAAAGGCCGGTCCACGTGGGGACGGCTCGCTAAATCCAAAAGGGAATCTACTATCTCTCAAAGCGCAAAAGCAAAAAAAAGGGGGTAGGGAACAAGAAAAGAAAAACGGAATCACTCATTACTCACGCAACAGTTCCACAACACTCGATACAATAATCCCAAATCGCACTCAAAAACTCACTCTCACTGAAAATCGCAAATCGCTCTATATCGCACGCCAGCCTGGCTCGAAGTGGCGAAGTTTGGTTCCTTTCCGGTCCTCGTGGGCCTCCAGGGCCTCGCTGATTGGTGGAGCTGCTCGGCTGAGAGGGCTACGCGCTCTGGCATTTCCGACATGGCAGGGCATTGATCCTTTTCGTTGGCGGGCCTTCCAGGGCCTCGCGAGCGGGTAGCACGGTGCTGGCTGCGCCGGCGCGCGGCCTGGCTGTCCCGCGCCGGTCAAGATGGCGGCCTCCAGACCTGTCAAAAATCCTCCCGGGCACATCCGCGGTTTCGAAGGGAGAGGGCTCCACCGCTGCCACACGGGCCTCTGTTTTACCCGTGTGACGGGACTGCACCGGGGCTGCATATACTTGGGGGTTGTGGTTGGCTGCACGGACGTCAGTTCCTCGTGGCTGAATCAGCTGTTCCTCCTGTCCATGCCATCCCTCCCTTCCGCTGCCTCGGCGACGTAGCCGCTCTCTCAATCCTTCCTAGGTTGCTTTTGTCCTCGTAGAGGGTCCACGATGACAGTCCTGGAGCCAGTACCCTACGGGGAATGACGCACAGGGTGGGAAGGGAGAAGGGGAGGGAGCTTATCCTAAATACAATAGACATAGAACGCTAAATAGACGCAATAAACAGTAATTCTCAATAAGATACGCAATAGTCGTGCTCGGGACCAGTGGTGCCCTCGAGCCAGGTGGCGGGGAGGAGTTTATTGTAACATTTTTGTTACAATAGTAACATTTTTGATCAGTCGCTTTTGCCAGCCCTAGCGTATCGGGATACTAGCTCACGTAGGAAAGGCAACCCAGCGGCCCTAGCGGCCTTGGACCTCACGAGCTCGCGAACCAATCTAGTATCGGATGAAGAATCGAACGCGTCACGAAATTCACCTAGGCAAACGAATCAAGATACATCCCGGAACAGCAACGTCGCGAGTACCGATCGCGTTAAAAGAACGGCCACATCGACACAGCGCGACGCAAAAAGGAGGAGCGGAAGGAAGGTGCGACGTTCCGCAAGTCCCGAGCAAGCTATGGCTACGGTCGAGGCCGACGCGAATCGGGATAGCCCCGGTGAATCCAACTTTAAAGTAGCCTGTTGGAATTGCGGTAAGACAGGGCACAGATATAATGCGTGCAAGGAACCGCGGAAAAG
>NW_014332701.1:0-1849 GCF_000341935.2 Cephus cinctus
TCTTTAATACTATTAGCCGATCGCAGATGTTATTATATCACCTTTGATGAGTCCTACTTAAAGGAAACACCTCCGATGATACACACGGCTCACGGTCCGATAATTTATACGGTCGCCAGCTTATTTGACCGCCAATAAGCGAGGGAATATTGTGAGTCAGCCGTCTCCTGAGGTAGCAGTCTAGTAAGTACGTTTCAATGTTGGTAGTCAATCAGTATTCCACTAATTAACCCCTTTCTTCTCCTTAAGGTAATCCAGGATCTCCAAATGCAGCAGTAATTTCGGGTAAGTAGAGATTAATTCTTTAAAATTAATCCCTTTCTTTTGTTTCATGTTCCTTCCAGCGGTGCAGCAGCTCCAGCAAGTGTAACAGTTCCGGTAAGTCCAGGTTGCCTCAATGACCAGCTAATCAATTACGATGTAGCCCTTTCCTCTAATTCCTTTACTGTCACCAACTATCCTTTCGTATAGCCCTTTCACTTTGCCCACTAATCGACCAAATCCCCTAAATTGTAATTAAACAATTTATAGATGTTCTCTTCCCAATATCCTGTTACAATTGATTTCCCTTTTTAACTCTTCTTCTGTTTCAGATTTCCCGTGTGTGAAGCTATTCACTATTCACAGGTATGCGAACAATGCTAAAATCGTAAAACAATTAAATCACTTAATTACCTCGTAGAATTTCCCCCTTGTAGGCAGGTACTCAGTAAATTAAGCAAAAGTTATTTATTTTTGGTTGAAAACTCAAAAATATTTATTAATAAAGTTTATAATGTAACACAACACTCAATACTGTCGCTATAGTACAAGCACGGCGCGGTTTACAATGATTTAGGTCCCGGACCTCGAATCGCACTCCTAACGCTCCTTCGACGGACTGAACTCATGAGCCTTGTGGGCGCTCGCTTTTATAGGCAAGTAGGGGTTCCCCTCACGCGCCCCCACCACTCTTCGGTGAAAACAATATAATTATGTTATTAATGTATTAATATTATAAACGTTTATCTTAACAACTTAACCTAGTTATTTAAGACATATAATGAACATATAATTTAATATAATTATTTGCGTTAACAATTTGCCTCTTTGTTATAAAACTATTAATATAATTAATTTTATAAACTTTTTCACATGTAGTATTTGTTATTTATCCGTTCTGAATAAATAATGAACATTCATTCATGGCTATCTTTTATAACAAACATTTACTTTAATTGTTGTAAACAATTTATGCAACAAACTCTTATTCATGAGTATCTGTGCTTTCCTTATGTATTTTCAAGTTATGAAATGAAAATCCAGTTTTACTACTGTAGATTTGGAGATATCCACTTTTTCCTTTGCGGAAAAATTTCTTTGTCTTTTAACGGTCAAAATCTGGTTTGAACCGGTTTGCCTAGCTTTAAAACGTTTTATTTATTAACTCTAATTAAATTTAATCAATTGGGTTATATTGCTAATGACTCTAGAAAACTAGTGTGAACATCAATCTGTTTATAACTTTGTTCATTAACAAATTGGACTTTAGATTTTTTATAAACAATGACAACCATGAATGTTTTGCCTGTCAATCTTGTTTCTATCAAATTAAGATCAATAAATGAACATTATCCTTGTCCCCGGAGTTACGCAAGACTAGGACGACAAAACTTTTACATATTAATTGTTATAAACAATATCATATAAAAATTCTTATCATTAAGTTATCACAATCAACCTTTGACAATCGGTTTTCGTTTAACTTAATTAGTTTAGGCGCTACGAGTAATTGCGTCTTGACCTTGAAAATCCGGTTATGTCCGGTTCAAACTGGTTTTGCAATAAAACTACGTCCTTATTGAAATAT
>NW_014332702.1:0-1887 GCF_000341935.2 Cephus cinctus
AAAAAAAAAATACTTCTCATTAGCTAATATGAAAATATTAGTTTGAGATACTCGCCTTCCTTTTTAACAGTATACCATACTGTGAGAGTTCACAGTATTTTGAATTTTGTCACAGCCGTAAATAATATTTACGTAAAAGAAAATATTCAGTTCGAATTTTGTCTCCCAGTGACGTCATTTGACTAATATTTAGCAGCGTTTATCGGATTAACACCTGAATCTACGAATTATTCACTAATCATCGATATCGTGTCGTATTCTATAAGTAGAAGATCAGAAAGACCTCAAAAACATGTGAAATTAATTTATCTGTACGTGAAATCATTCATACAACATAGAATATTCAAACGACACCCGATTTATGCCCGCAATGTCCTACCGACGTTCCGTTGAAAAACAGTTTTATTCTATATTTATTATACAAGGACATTGGCTACGTAAGGTAAGATACTTGCTTTAATAAATCCTAGTGAAATTTTAATCATTTGACAATTTATTTCAAACTCATTTTTTACTCGGGTCCAAGATACAATGTGTCATCCAGGCAGTACTTTGATCCAGGCAGTACTAGACTTATGACGTGTATCTCTTAGAGAAGGAAAATCATATATGAGATCGTTATTAGTATAAATTTAAAATATGAAGAATTCCAGTGTACTTGGACACTTGAAATTAACGTTATATATCTATATATATGTGTATATATATACAAGGTTTATTCACGGCAAACGCACCAGCTGAAGTTGAATGCGATTGAACAATTTTGTTAATCCACGTAGTTTGGCCTCGTTAAACAAATGAAAAAATTTGAAAATCATAATGAAACCAATATTACGACGTTAACTTTCATTTTTCTTAATGATGCCACCCTACTCTGGTGCGTATGCCGTGAATAACCCTGTATATAATATTGGGGCTTCGTCCATCCACAGTGTTGCTACCCAATGAGAACTGAAGGTAAAGCCAAAAATCTTGACGTCATACAATACGAGTAAAATGGAGTATAAATTTGCTTGGTTAACGTAATTATTATAGTTTGATTATATTTCGTGCATTCTATCAATGGTTACTTATCTCCTTATATATCCCTGCCCCCCTTACCTCTTTTTTGTTTATTTGTTTTCTTTAAGAAGTAAAAATGTCTTGGTCGGTTTTTGGAGTGAACTAACAGAAAGAGGGCCGCAGCTCGAAAGTAAGTAATCATTGGCCGATTATTCGATTGAATTCGAATAACAAATATATTTCTGTAATAAAGTAAAATTCGATAAAATCATTAAATCAATGTCAATCGAGAAAAGCAAACCGAAAGGTAAGCGACTCACATTAGCCCAAAATGAAAGTTTATCAATGCAAAAGTAAACGGTTGTTTTCGAACAGTTTTAATCGATTCGGAATAGAGACAAATGAGCTCATTGAATCTGTACCATTAAACTTATACTGTAACTGTTATACAATATACGATTGAAATGGAGTAAGTTTAATGAGAATATTGTCCAAGAAAATTTATACCCACTTAAGTGTTCTTTAGGTTATCTGTTTTTTTTCTCACGTCTTTCCTCTTTCCTTCTCGGTCGACATATTACGAATGCACGCTAATCCACGTACTCACGCTCAATATACACAATTTTCATTTTCTTTAATTCCTTCCTGCTTTTTTCTTTTTCTTTTCTCTCCTCCTGTTATCATTCATGAAGGTGACGCGTTGTCTATACCGTTTATCATGACTATACAGTTATTGCTATGGAAGCAGTACGATGATTCGGAGCAACGATAAATTCAATCGAATTTATTATAACGTATATTGTCATTATATATAATCTATTATATACTCGTATAATTAAAAGTACAATACTTGTTCATTACAGTTGCGCCCTTTAATAGTGTTGC
>NW_014332703.1:0-1964 GCF_000341935.2 Cephus cinctus
TACATTTTTTTTCAACCATCTTGTGGAGCACCTCAAGCCGCATAAAAAACATTAAGGGGTCAAAGTCGTTTAAGATCGTTCAAGGTCAGTATCGATGATAAAAATTTCTATAAATAAATAACAATCACATTCTATGTATTCTATGCAATTTCTACTGCGTACATCGTGGCGCTGATTCTCTTCGTCATGATCCCATTGCCAAGTCCCATAACCCTGAACTAGTCCCCACCGTCATTACTATCGTCACAGTCACCGACTGTACTCCGGAGCTACTACACGTTGATGAAACCAGATATCATATTGCGACTACATCTACCAGACTAGACAGCGAACTAGACAGCCAACGGTCAAGGTCAAGTCTGAGTCATATAACTATTTCTAACGGGTTCCGACAAAACAAATTATGTTTGTCTGACTGTGACTGGATAGTCTGCATGGTACGCATTAGCCAGACGCCCCACGTGATGCAGTCTCTAGTGACTATACTTTTAATAATATAAACACTTGCATCTGTATCTGTTATCATATAAAGCGATGTAATGTATTATGTGCCTAAGCCATCTCGAACTTTCTAACTTAGTTACTAACCGTGCGTTATGATTAGTCAATGTTACCGTTGCTCGCTTTGTATTGAGGTAGGAAAAACTTAATAGGAAAACAAGGAGTAAAGGTATGCGCATTAATAATTTATCGAAAGCAGGAAAAAACGTACGAAATATTCGTTGGAGCAATGATTTTTGACTGTGCTCTCGATTATCGTAATATGGTTTTTTTCCTTAGCCCTGTCTGTACGAAACACAAAAATGGCCTACATGTAACAGGCATAACGGTCAATCCCGGTAATTGACCACGTGCAGAATTTTTTTACGTTGTTTCACGAGATAGATATTTAAATCAAAAATATGATCAGTGAAATGGCAGTTATATTTTTTTTCAGTAAAACAAAAAATTTAATTTACGCGAAAATGTTCGTTAGGGATTTTTCAGATTTTATTTATTTTTTTTCCTAATTAGTGTATCGATATAATTCTTATAAGATATAATACCTATAGCATATATGCATATACGCTATATATAAACATATAGTATGCATCGCGTGACGTATATTTTTATAATCGCTACGTACATTGGAATTCCTGATAAATGGAAACGGTTGCAGTATATAGTATATCTACATACGGATATGCACGCGTGAGACATTGTGTGAATGAACGTGGAATTCATGTTATTCAAGCCAAGGCCGATGCGTAGCTTGTCTAACGCGTTTCTAATGAAAGGGAAGTGACTTTCGCGTTCTATGTCTAACGGTACGTACCGTACCGTATGTAGTGGGGTCTAGCGCCGTGACTCCCTATCAAGGTATGAGTCTATTCAAACGAGTACTTTCACATATTCTAACGAAACAATCAGTACGGAAACCGATTGAACTCGTCCTACCTATTCTAAAATCCTGTAAAACGTCTCAAAGCAGATATGTAAAAACTCACGCTTACTCAATCAATCGCCATCTCCATTATTTATTATATGAAAAAAGTGGCATAGACATAGTCAATTCTTATATATCTAAAACGTGGAAACACATGACAATAGCACGCAGAGAAATTACTGAAATCCTGTGAATATAACGGACGGGTAATCGTTAATTAATCGAGAATTCAATTAGCTCGTAAACAAAACAATTAAGCAGTGCTAAACGAAGCATTAACGAGATTTCGGACGGACTTCTAAATGAAGTAACAAGCAGCCATTTTCTTAATCTTACCTTACATCGTAAATTCGTGATGTCTTTGCCAAAGGATGGAACGACCCCGATGCCATACTAAATCATCCACGGCATCCATAGTCTATATGGACAACGTAACCTTACGTTTTTTTTCTTTTCTTTTTTTCAAGCCAACACACAACTCGTCTGAGAGCTTGAGTTGCTTCTGATTAGGAGTTTCTTAATATATATATATATATAT
>NW_014332704.1:0-2024 GCF_000341935.2 Cephus cinctus
TGGCAACTATGGATTCGCTCTAACGTACTTTTTATGCGACACAAAAATAATAAGACAATGATCCTCTTTGTAATATCTTGTATTAAATAAAAATATCTGGAAAAGAAAACCATCAATATCCGTCGCCCTTTGGTCGGGTTCGAGAGATTTCGCGGCGGCTCGGGGACCTACAGTCCGTTCGTGACGAGGCGAGCACCTCGTCTCAACATATAAATAAAATTGAAGATACCAAAAACAAAAGAAAAAGAAAGGATCTCAGCAGGTTAAGTGAATTAACCTACCTCACCGAATGAGAGCAAATCAATTAAATCAGACAGAAATTCGACTCAGCAAAATTAAAATCGGGATATCTAAAGTGCCTAGCCACACTACAAGAGGGTAATAAAACAGACAAAAAATACCCAGATATAACTCAGAACCAAGTCTAACAAAATAACTACGAAAAAAATACTGCAAAAATCCTAATCGAAAAAGCACCACCTTCAAAGAACAGAAAATCTGAGATCACAATTGGTGGAATCCCTAATGACACTGCTAGATGCTTCCGAATCATAATACCGTATAGAATTTCTATTATTAGGAAATACTTCACAATAAGATATAAGAGTTGTACGACAGAACACACGTAATGTTATTTCTCACTAGGCAAGGCACCAATTTATACGAGCTAAGAAGGGTCATGACTAAAAGAAAGAACCTTCATAGATCGCCATTCCATAGCGAGGCGGCGTTCCAAAGTCCGACTATGGTATTCGTTCATCTTAGAGGAGACAACACTTGATCTTATAGCTCTCCCCTTCAAATATCTCAAAACTCTATTTGAGTTATGAAATGCGCCATCTTTGTTATTCCAGGTTATGTTGTAATGCTTGTAGATTGCCGTGCGAAGGCGCTTGTAGATTCCTCGATCGTTTGACTATGATTTTCTGTGCCTGGTTAAGTAGGGTTGGTGGTGCTAGCTTGATAGTCTTTTGTCGTGGTTTGGCTGGCTGTTTTCTCAGCAAATACCTCCAAAAAGGCTACTTTTCAGCCATCCTGTGCCGACCGTTTAGATCCATTCTTTTTCGTAGACTTCAAACACGTGATTTTGATGTCCTCTGAAAGACTTTAAACTACTCCATGAGATAGGATTAACCATCCGTTTGTCTTGAACAAATGCCTTTTTCTTGTAGTGATGCGCTGAAAGCGTAGGTCTGAGATCGCGCATGTTCTTCGATGTTTTCGAACGAAGATTTATTAACCACCTACTGCGTCATCCTCGACCAAACATTTACCTAGAAGCCACAGCGTCTTTTCATACATCATTTCTTTGAAGCAATTGGGCAATTTTCTTTGAAGTTTGTACGCAGTCTGAAAAAAATCATTGGCAGCATGTCTACTCACTTAGTTGTTTCCTCATGGCACATGATCGAGACCTTCAAGGACTTGTGCCAACGTTCGACCACGCTAGGTGATATGCAGTTGTTTGAATCCTGTTACGGCTGACATTGGTGAAGGGCTGGGATATAGCTTCTGAAGGTAGTTATGGTCGCGTGTACTAAAAAACGAGCAATCCGCGTCCTGTGAAAAACATCTGAAATTGTGTCTGCTGGAGTGTTTACAGCTCGTATCGCCTCTGGCCAATTTATAAATCTATCAATTAAGGTGAGACAGGATTTGAAGCCCTTGGTGTTTAATATTGGAATCCTAATATCCAGATGGACATAGATGAATGTCGTCTCAGGTATTGGAATGAATTGCAACTGATTGCGATTTTTCCTACTGACCTTCTCTGACAAGCCACACAAGTGCGTGCTAATTTATTAAGGGATCATACAGTGTGACCGCCGAAAAAAAGCCGATTTTCGCGATTTTTTGTTTAGGTGGATGGAATAAGGTAATCGGTCTAATTTTTTATTTTACAAATTGAATCACTTATGAAATATACAAAATGATTTTTTTAAAATTTCTTTATGTGTTGATTAACGTTGTTTTCATTTGTGGAAAATTGAATGGAAAAAAAATGGTGTCCCATGGTGGCCAGG
>NW_014332705.1:0-2104 GCF_000341935.2 Cephus cinctus
GTACTTGGCGTAGTTTTTTACACGTAAGTGTTTTTTGGGGGATTCATCCTGATCGTAGTAGTACAGCGCCAGCTTGCTTGCAACCTCTGTGTCGGTCTGTGTTTCAAAACTATAGCCATTTGAAACAAGCATTGCTTTCAGATCTGAATAATTTGAGATAATGCCATTATGAACAACAAAGAATGTGTTGTTTCTGTCACTTCGCACAGGATGTGCATTCTCTTCTGTCGACTTTCCATGTGTAGCGCATCTGGTGTGCGCAATACCAATCAGGCCTTTTCCTTCATTTTCCTCATCATAGTTTTCGTTGTTTGATTTTGATTCCAAATTTGAAACTCTACCAACTGCCCTTAGGTGGCTAAGAACCTTATCTCCATCCAACAGGCAGAGGCCAGCTGAATCATAGTCCCTGTATTCCATTTTCTCTAGCCCGTTGATCAGGCACTGAGACATTTCCTTCCGGGATTTCTTCATTCCAGTATCTGAATATCCAAATATTCCACACATTCCCCTGTTGATTTCTTTTTATTTTATAGCAAATAAATAATCACATCAATCGGTGGAGACCAATCAGATCAGTACCCCTTTAATCTATTTGGATAATTTTTTCTATGCAAGTACCAATAACATAAAAGCATCTTTACCAGGTATTTCTTCTTAATTTTGATAACCAATCTTTTTATTTGTTTTGTGCTAGGCATACATTTTAATATACAAATTTTTAATTGTAATTTTTTACATTTATGTTCTAAAAACCAACAAAACTAATGTTGCAATCTAACTTAGCCTAAATTATTTATTAAATCTTTTAAAAATTAGAAAGATATCATATAAATTTTTATTCGTTGCAAAATAGCTAACTTATTCTTATACAAAAACATTTTTTACTCGCGCATTTTCATTTTGACACTCCTTTCTTGTCAATTATATTTTATATACGTCAAGTTAAAAAAATCAGATGCTTCAAAGGCCAATTAGTAGTCTTCAATTGTAAAACTGTGGGCACATTCCTTAGGCAATCTTCAATAAAAAGCACAACTCACATAAAGGAGGCAAACTCAGAAAAATACTTTGCAAAAAATGAATTCTCAATTAAAGTGCAAAAAGTTATTCAATAAAAAGCTTGAAATGTCTAAATGAGTTATTTCTCATTTTTCTTTCTTTAAAAACCTAAATTTAGTCAAATCATCGTAGAAAATTAGAATTTAACAAAATTTTATTTGTGAAATTAAACTGTTTTAGTAGGTTTTACAGAATAAAAACTCAGTAAAGAGATTTATAAACTCATTCTGAGACTGAAAACAACTGTATCAAAGTTCAGATAAGTAAAAGAACAGCCTAAACCTACTTCAAGGTATCCCCTAAATTGATGGATATGCAATTCAACATCAGATATAGAATGGAAGTCCTTGTTTAATATGTCTTTTGGAAAGACTTTACGCCTGGTTTCATCCTCAATCAAGGCTTCTTTTAGAAGAATGATCATCTCTCTGTCATCCAGCTTAACAAAAGTGCCTGCCTTGATGTACCTGTTTTGAGACAAGCTGACAAGTTTGTCAATGCTCTCAGTGCTTAAGAATGTCTTAACTGATGTTAAAAAGTTCTGAATGACCTCTTTTGCAACAGCTTTTCGATAAATCTGATCTCTGATTCTTATGCAGGAAAAAGATGTTTGCTCTGCCGACCAAACCTTGGATTTGGAAATTGCCTTAACCGTAGCTGTTCGCGGTATTTCGTGGAGCAGCGCAAGCTCTCCAAAAACAGCTCCTGGCAGAAGCTTATTGGTAAGTTGTCCATTGACTGACACTTCAAATTCGCCATATTCAATGATGTACATCTCTGCTCCTGAGTCTCCTTCTCTTATCAGTATACTTTCAGCTTCAACAATAATGGGGAACATGCTCCCAATCAAGACATTCTTCTGCTCGTCACTCAATAGGCAGAATGGTATATTTGTCCCCAGTCTTGAACTGAGAAAGTCAAATGTTTTCTTTTCTTTAACATAATTGGGTATTTCAAAATTTTTGGTAGAAACCAGTCTTGCACCTTGTCCAGTCTTGGTCGATGGTTAAGATGAGGATCACAGACAGGTACTAAATATATT
>NW_014332706.1:0-2110 GCF_000341935.2 Cephus cinctus
ATAGTACCTGGCCAAAATATAATTGGACATTCGAATGTCGTACGGAAATGATACGGTAAAATATTTTATTCATTGATCTCCAACCGAACAATGATAGATCACATGAGCGTATATTTTTCTCTATCTAGACTCTCAATGAATATTTCAGTAGGTCTTGCAGCGAATTCGCGGTCAACGCGTCCGAGCAAGTTGTGAATCTGTGAAAAAGAATAGCACTACGCCGCGAAGATATAGGGTAAATGAAAGATCTAATTATGATTCGGCATCCGTCTTACAGTTTTGAGAGTTTATTTGATATCTCGTGCAAAATTTACAAACATGTCTATACTGTCGTTCAGCCATACGCATTTACACATACCTCTGTATAAGATATTCGAAATGTATGTGTGTGATGCATTAATATTTGCATTCACGTTACGTTTGCAGTATTATAATTAGTTGTCTATCTTATCCATCGTTCGATAAAGATATTTGTGAGTCTTCAAATCCATCGAACGAGTCTGTCAATTTTAGAAAATAGTGAATACTTTATTTACTACACGTGGACGTGACTGTCTGAATCGCGGGTAAACTTTTTAAACTGAACGTAACGAAACAGTGGGAACTGTGGCGCAAAAATTGACGAAAGTCGTATCAATGGAATAACTAAATTAGCAATAACGGCGTGAAAAAAGAATGAATAAGTATTCGGGAACAGCAAGAGACGTGTACTTGCGACAGAATAGCCGCCGATTGAAGAAGCGATCATTCGTCGCCGACAACTTTTTGTTCTCGGCATATTCGCTCTCTCACCGCCATGTAACGTGAACGAGAATAAGTATTTTTTTGAATATTTTTCTTCTCGAAGAGGAAGAAAAAAAAATGTCTAAACATTATTAATTTTGCATCTTCAACAAGCATCGAATACAGCGAGTAGCACGTCGGCCGACATGTCAGATGCAAACTTAGTCGCTGCTTTTGGAGGTTGACAAATTTTATGCGGTTAGTCTATCGCGATAATTCCAATTGCTACGGATTAATCAAACATCATTCTTTATCTTGACAAAGCGCTACGCGAGCTTGCATTATGCGTGCGGGAATTATGGATAGAAAATATGAAGAATTTGGAATCTGGCTAGACATAGCCTGGCAGAGTCGTATATATTTCAAGCCATTCCTTGCATTAAACTCAATTCTTGCGTTGGCACCGGAAAGATTGAAGATTAAACTATGCGCTGAATGTAGTTTTTTCAACTCTACGTGAAATTAAAAGCCAGAAATATTCCTAAAATTGGTGAGCGTCGTACCGCGATCGAGAATTTACAGAGTCGCTGCCGCGTGAAAGGACGGAGGGTCTCTCTCCATGGTCCGCGCTCCGGCATAACTACGATTTCGGGCAAAGTGGTGCTATTACTGTTTACGAATCTCGTAAGTGAAATTCAGCTAGCACGAAGAAAACGACAGACTTGTGAAAATGGGTGAGCAAATCGAATCTGCTGCGAACGCTGCTGTTGCTTCGGCAACCAGCAAATCTGCCAGTCAGGCCAGTTCCGGAAAAGACAAGCAGGCAGCTTCGAAATCGAAAAGAACTACTGCGAAGCCGACGCATCCACGAACTGCGGAAATGGTCATCGCAGCCATAACCAACCTAAAAGAACGTGGTGGCTCGTCGGTTCAGGCGATTAAGAAATACATTGCGACGACGTACAAGCTCGACACGGAGAAGCACGCGCTATTCATCAAGAAATACTTGAAAGCTGCTGTTGGCTCCGGTGCTCTCATTCAAACCAAAGGAAAGGGCGCGTCCGGTTCTTTCAAGCTCCCGTCGGCCAAGTTGGAGAATAAGAAAACTGAAACCAAACGGCCTCCTAAGAAGGCTCCAGCTACGAAAAAGACGGCGGTTGCAAAGAAGCCTGCTGCAGCGCGAAAGCCTGCCTCCCCGAAAAAAGCAGAGGCGGTGAAAAAAGCAGCTCCAGCCTCGAAGAAGGCAGTTGCCGAAAAGAAAGCTGTCCCTAAGAAAGCAGTAGCCGTCAGCAACGTTCCCAAGAAAGAAAAAGTAACGAAACCGAAGGACGTCAAATCTGTAAAAGCAAAGTCTTCGCCAAAAGCGAAAAAATCTGACAAAGCACCA
>NW_014332707.1:0-2122 GCF_000341935.2 Cephus cinctus
TCACCTAAAATATTTAACGAATAATCATCTCCAAATTGCTTACTATCTTTTGTGAAATTTATTGTAAGTGTACCACCAGTAATTACATAATCAGTATTATCTGATTTTTTAGTAATTTTTGGTGAATATGTTTTAGGTTCTAAACCAATAACATTAGCATCACTATGTTTAAATAGTCTGTCTTTACCCTCACCACTTTCTGCTTTTAATTTTAAAACATCAACTAAAAAATTAGCAGCATCAGCAGATTTAGCTTTAGCAGAAGCACCACCAGAGTTAAGTAATTTATCTGCAGTAATTCCAACTAATTCATCAGATTTTCATGTTGCTAATTTTTTATTTGAATCAACATTAATTTTCAATTTAACTAGTGAATTACCATTTGTATCTAAAAAACCAAAGTCTTTTTGAACTCGTGTATTCATGTTTTTATCTTTATCTCCACCACAAGCAACAACTGAACTTGCTGCAACTGTAGTTAAACTAACTGCCCCTAATAATCTTAATAAAGTTTTCATACTTTTCATAATTTATTCCTCCTCTTAAATCTAGAAAGTTACATTTTTTTTGATGACCAATAAAAAAAGTAAACACTAAAAATAATTTTCTAATATAAATTATATCCATTTTACAAATTATTTGTTTTATAAACTTTTTAATGCAAAATAATAACACTTATAAACTATTTTATTATTATTTTCTAAAAAAAATTTAAAAATGATAAAATTTAATTGTTCAATACTGAACAATGTTTTTATATTTCTTATATTATGTTTACTCTACAGTACTTCCAAGATTATTGAGTAATATAATTTAAAGCCCGAAAAAATTTTTTCGGGCTTTTGTATGAACGTATTTTTGATTTATTTTTTAATTTTCATATGGAATTTTAATTTTAATTTTTACATCATTAATTAAAGTTTTGACGTCTTTTTTAACAAAAGATAATGAAAAATATAATTCATCGCCTTCTTCTAACCTTATTGGATCAAAGTTAGGAAAACCTTTTTTTCAATCTATAACATTAAAAATTGATTTTCAACCAATTAATTTTTCATAATTATTAAATTTTATTGCTTTTGATGTTCTATTTTTATTTATTAAAGGAACTTCTATTTTTTCATTTTTTCATTTTTTAACAGTATCTTTTAATTTATAAAATGATTTGAATTTTTCAATAGGACTTCCTTCATAAACAAATTCATTATAACTTAGTTTGGTGTCTTTATTTGTTAACATGTCAAATAAAGCATTAGTTTCTTGCCCCTTTTTAACATTAACTTCATATATGTCCCCTAAAGTAGTTTTACCATCTTCTTCAAAAAATTGTAATTTATATGTTCCATCTTCAATAATAAGTTTTTCTTTATCATATTCATCTTTAAAACTATTTATCAAAGCAGAACAATCAAATATTCTATATTTAATTTTAAAGACATTTTCTGCACTAAATATACCATCTTCATATGTTGTTCCTGATTCTAATTTAATTTTTAGTACATTTCTCAAAAAATCAAAACTTTCTTTATCCTTAGCTTTTTCTTTACCAGTAATAACATTATTTTTTAATAATTTAGTAACAATAACTTCCTCTTTAATAAAAAAAGATGGTTGATTTTTTTCCCATTTAATAGCAAATTGTTTTAATCCATAACCATTAATGTCTGTTAATTCTAAATTTTGCGATACTTGATGATCTAAAGATGATTTTATTTCTTTTAATTGCGTTGTATTCAATAATTTTGTAAAAGCAACTGAATTTGTTGTTCCAATTGCTAAAGCAGTTACTATTGTTAATAATGATTTCATAATTATACCTCCAAAAAATATTACTTATATTTATAATAAACCTTTTTTAAAAAAAAACATATTATATGAAAATTTGGAATGGCAACACTTAGAACCTTTTTAAAATCTTTTTAATAAAATTCGAATAAAGCAAGAAAATAAGCATTTATAAAGTGATATTTAACCAACAATTTTTTTCTTTATCATTTTTTTCTTAAAGAGCTTTTATAATTAGATAAATTATCAACTAAAAATTTATTTTTTATTATAAAATAACCATTATAATGTTAATTTTATTAAAAATTAGTCAAAAAAGATTTTAAACAGGTTCTTA
>NW_014332708.1:0-2137 GCF_000341935.2 Cephus cinctus
ATAGATAGATAAATAGAGTTTTATTGGTTCTGGAAATAAATTCCCTAAGGATCAGGCAGTACAAAAGTTAGTTAAATGGATAACATTCATTATGACATAAATAGTAAACAGAATATCGTGCGGATTACAAAGAAAGCGCAAGTAAGAGTAGGCGTGACAGACAAGGCTAAAGCTAGGAAAATTAGATAGTTAATACAAAAGAAACTAATACTAAAAAACTAAGACTATGACTAAGAAGTACGGAGGTAGGTCTATCAGACCGAACCATGAGCTTGCTCTAACGCGAGCAGGTATCGCAGGATTCGCACCTTAAACACTTGGAATGATGAAGTGTCAGTGACGGACGAGGGCAGACCATTCCAGAAGTGTATGCCGCTAACTAGGAAAGAGTTCAGATAGGTAGACGTTCGCACGGGGGGGATCATGAGCGAGTCCGTTCTGCCCCTCACGGCCCGCAAGTCCTCCCTGCTTCTCGTTACGAGGGAGTTGGCGAGGTAGTGGGGGATCCCTGCATGCACTAGCGAGTAGAATAGGCAACCTAAAAAGTAGTGACGTCTGTTTGCAACTCTGAGCTACCCAAGTGAGCGTTGACCTTCTCAGACGTGTTCCCACCGTTTGATTAAGAGGACAAAGCGAACTGTAGCATTAAGTGCACGTTGTAGCCGAACATTGAACTCTCCGGTGATATAGCATAGGACCACGGAGCAATAATCGAAGTGTGGAAGGACAAGGGTCCTGGCAAGCCATGAACGTGCCGAGGCATCGAACAGGTGAACAGAGCGGTATAGTTGTGTTAGTGAGCCAAAGACACGGCGCCGAATCGCGGATACATGTTCACCCCAGCCTAGTGCGCTGTTAATAACCACGCCGAGATAGCGTCTAGAGGTAACGTAGGCAATGGGTTTGTTAAGAACGCAGAAAGCCGGGATGCAGGTAAAGTCAATGGCTCCAAAGTCGCGCGCCGAGCCGAACACAATGGCATCCGTTTTTGTAGCGTTCAGCGAGAGAGAGTTGCACGTCGCCCATCTGTATATTTGAGCGATGTCGTTGTTTAACCGGGTAAGCGAGGAGATGAGGCTGTTAGGCGTGCATTGGACGTAGATGGTGAGGTCGTCCGCATATAATAGGTGCTTAGAATGGCGAAGTACCGCAGGCAGGTCGTAGAGATAAAGACTAAAAAGTAATGGACCAAGCACGCTGCCCTGCGGGACTCCAGATAAAACGGGCGCCCACTCCGAGATTTGGCCGTCAGACAGCCGGACCGCTTGCGACCTTTCACAGAGGTTCGATGAAAACCAGTGCAGGGCTGATGGTGAGAGACCGATATCGGCAAATTTGCGGAGGAGCGTAGCATGGCAAACGGTATCGAAGGCTTTGCTAAAGTCAAAAAAACACCGCTATAGTGAGAAGACGCTTGTCGATCCCGAATCTCACGTAGTTGGTGAACTTGAGAAGGACAGTCTGGGGCTGTGACCCTCGCGAAAGCCAGTCTGCATGGGATCCAGTAAGGAGTAGGTTTGAAGCCAGGCTAGAAGCTGTGCATGCGCGATCCTTTTAACAATTTTTGAAAGAGTGCAGAGAATAGAAATGGGGCGGAAGTGGTAAGGGGAAGAGGGAGCTGGGACTTTGGCAATGGGAGTGATAAGTGATGATCGCCAGGACGTAGGAAGGGTAGAGGAGAGGAAGGAGGTGTTGACGAGATGGGTGACATGAGGATGCAGTGAGCTAGAGACTAGTCGTAGGTAGGACGCAGGGAGCAAGTCAGTACCTGCGGAGTTTGAGGAGGAGCGTTCGAGAAGAGGCTGGACGTTTGCAGGTGTGACTGTGGAGAAACAGAAGCGTGGATAGTTGAGGTCAGGTAAAGAGGAAGGAGTAGGGATAGTGGAGATTGGAGGAGGGGGATTTGAGACGGTAGGTGTAAAGACAGAGCAGAATGCTTCGTTGAGTTCATCAGGTGAGAAAGTGATCGGCGCGGATGCTCGTCTGGTTTTGGCAAGACCCAAGCATCGCAGCTCAGTCCACGCCTGGCGTGAACTCCGGCAGGATGTGATTTGAGCGCGGATATGCTCCCTTTTGGCGGACATGAGTCGGCCCTTTGTCTCGTTTCGGAGTTGTCGAAAAGCTAGTAGCCGGGCGG
>NW_014332709.1:0-2156 GCF_000341935.2 Cephus cinctus
CGCGGAAAAACGAGTCAGGCAACAAGTCGCATCGAAAGAGCGAGAGCATTAATCGCACTAGAAGCTTCGAGTAGGTACGAGACGCGCAGGCGCCAGATATAAATAGGCGGCGGCGGGCTTCGAGCCTCAGTATTCAACGAGAAAGCAAGCGAAACACACTACGAGATAAGACATCTCAGAGCGACTTTTTAAGTAAGCGACATACATAAACGAAGTTTTAAAGCATTTGTAATAAAGTTTTGAGAGACAAAGTGCAAGAACAAGTAAGAAGAAAAATGCCAGCAATTGGAATCGACTTGGGAACGACGTACTCTTGCGTTGGAGTATGGCAGCAAGGAAAGGTGGAAATAATTGCAAACGATCAAGGAAACAGAACGACACCGAGCTACGTTGCGTTTACCGACACAGAGCGTTTGATCGGAGATGCGGCCAAGAACCAGGTGGCGATGAACCCGGCGAACACGGTGTTCGACGCCAAGAGGTTGATTGGCCGCCGCTTCGACGACCCGAAGATTCAGAGCGACATGAAGCACTGGCCATTCCGTGTGGTAAACGAGGGCAGCAAGCCAAAGATTCAGGTGGAGTTCCGCGGTGAGGTAAAGAGGTTCAGTCCGGAAGAGATCAGCTCGATGGTCCTGACGAAGATGAAGGAGACCGCCGAGGCGTATCTCGGCGGTAAAGTGCGGGACGCGGTGATCACTGTCCCGGCCTACTTCAACGACTCCCAGCGCCAGGCCACCAAGGACGCGGGAGCCATCGCAGGACTCAATGTCCTCAGGATCATCAATGAACCTACGGCAGCGGCACTCGCCTACGGTCTCGACAAGAATCTCAAAGGGGAACGAAACGTTCTGATCTTCGATCTCGGCGGAGGAACCTTCGACGTGTCCATACTCAGCATCGACGAGGGCTCTCTCTTCGAGGTGAAGGCAACGGCCGGAGATACTCACCTGGGTGGAGAGGACTTTGACTCGAGACTCGTGGACCATCTGTGCAAGGAGTTCGAGAGAAAGTTCAAAAAGAACATCAAGAGCAACCCCAGAGCGCTCCGTCGATTGCGAACAGCAGCGGAACGTGCCAAACGTACCCTGTCTTCGAGCACCGAGGCCACCATCGAGATCGATGCTCTCTTCGAGGGAATCGACTTCTACACAAAGATCTCGAGAGCTCGTTTCGAGGAACTTTGCGCCGACCTCTTCAGGGCAACTCTCGAACCCGTGGAGAAGGCTCTGGCCGACGCGAAGATGGACAAGGGCTCGATTCACGACGTTGTCCTCGTGGGAGGTTCGACGCGTATCCCGAAGATCCAGTCGATGCTGCAAAACTTTTTCTGCGGCAAGCAGTTGAACCTCTCTATCAATCCGGATGAAGCCGTGGCCTACGGAGCAGCGGTGCAGGCCGCCATTCTGACGGGCGAAGGCGATAAGAATTCTACTCTCCAGGACGTTCTCCTCGTAGACGTTGCACCTCTCTCCCTGGGAATTGAAACGGCAGGAGGAGTAATGACCAACATCATCGAGCGCAACGCTCGAATTCCCTGCAAGCAGACGCAGACCTTCACCACCTACGCCGACAACCAGCCCGGCGTGAGCATTCAAGTCTACGAGGGCGAGCGTGCCATGACCAAGGACAACAACCTTCTGGGTCGCTTCGAGCTCAGTGGAATCGCACCGGCTCCTCGTGGCGTTCCCAAAATCGAGGTGACCTTCGACATGGATGCCAACGGCATTCTTCACGTCACTGCCAAGGACACGGCCAGTGGTCGCAGCAACGATGTCAGAATAACCAATGATAAGGGACGCCTCTCCCGGGAGGAAATCGACAGGATGCTGTCCGAGGCTGAGCGTTACCGTGATCAGGATCGTGAGCAGCGCGAGAGGGTCGAAGCCAGGAATCAGATCGAGAGCTACGTCTTCTCCGTGAAACAGGCAGTTCAGGAGTGCGGCTCCAAACTGGAGCAATCTGACAAGGACAAGGTCATTTCCTTGTGCGAGGATACCATCAGGTGGCTCGACAACAACACCTTGGCTGAAAAGGACGAGTACAAACACAAGCTCGAAGAACTCCAAAGGCAGTGTTCGCCCATCATGACCAAGATTCACTCCGGTGGCTCCGGTGCTGCTCAGGATTGCGGTGGACAGTATCGACAGAACAAC
>NW_014332710.1:0-2198 GCF_000341935.2 Cephus cinctus
TCACTTCTTTAGTATCGACGACGAATTGATTTATCAGAATTTCTATAATGATTTTGGTCCACTGAATCTCGCCTGCTTGTACAAGTATATAAGATGCTCGAAAAATCGTTCATCAACTCCATTCATAATCAATTGAACAATATCGACAGGTATTGCTGTAAAGTAAATGAGAAGTTGAGGGACAAGGCTAACAAGCATAAACAAATCGTCCATTACACGTCGCAGAATCAACATAAAAAAGCAAATGCCGCCTTTCTAATAGCATCGTATGCGATTCTTTATTTGAAAAAAACACCGGAAGAGGCATATAAGCCACTCGTATGTGGGAATTTACATATGCTGAAACCCTTTCAAGATGCGTCGATGGGCGTGTCGATTTATAATATCCATTTAATAGGTGATTAACGTTGAGTAAATTGTCGAATAAGGTATAGAGAACCTCGTATTAAAATTAATCCGTATTACGATCGCACGGTTAGACTGTTTGAGTGCAATTCACAAAGCCGCGGCATTTGGATTCTTCAATTTCCAAGATTTTGACGTGGCCGAGTACGAGAAGTACGAGCAAGTGAGAAAAGGAGATTTGAATTGGATGGTGCCTCAAAAGTTTCTTGCTTTTGTTGGACCAAGTACGGAAGCTGGTTCCATTTATCATCCACCTGAACGATATATAGATTATTTTATAAAAAATGACGTTGCTGCTGTTGTCAGACTGAATAAGAAGTCGTACGATGCGTCTAGGTATGCAGAAACGTATTGATTAATATCGATGACCGTTATCAATAATTATTCTATATTATAATTTTTCATTTGACAGATTCACAAGGGCTGGAATAACACATTATGATATGTTTATGCCTGATGGAAGTGTACCGCCGAAAAAGATACTTAATCAATTTTTACAGCTTGCAGAATCAACGGACGGACCCATTGCCGTGCACTGCAAGGTAAAAGTGTGGTTATGGTTATTGCACTAATTTATATGTAGGCTCACGTAAGAGTGGTTGCAAAAGATCTTTTTATAATTTACAGGCTGGTTTGGGCAGAACTGGTTCACTAATTGCAGCCTATTTGGTGAAGCATTACAGAATGACTGCAAGAGAAGCAATTGCTTGGCTGAGAATATGTCGACCTGGATCTGTCATTGGACATCAACAAGCCTGGCTTGAAGATATGGAAAGTATACTGTGGCGTGCAGGTCAACATTATAGGTACCAAAAAGAATTATAAATCCGGAATGTGTTTATTTGTCAAAAAATATGCATTGAATTTTATAGATTAAAGTATCATGGAAATGGCGACATGATAGCGCATCATAAACGAGGGATATATTCGATCGCGATCAAATTGGAGAGGAGTAATTCGAAAATTGATAATCCTAGGCATCACTCTAATGCTGGTGTTTTTCCTTTTCTTCGCGAATTTTGGTCATTTATAAAAATAAAACTTGTAACGAAAATAACGAATTTTTTTAACATTGTAGAACAGAGAATGATTAACAATGGAGATTTGAAAGAGATCGTATCGGACCTACATAACCGCGAAATAAGAACGTTAAACAAAATAAATAAATGCGGTTTAAAAGGAATTTTAGGTAAGTTTTTGGAAGATAGGATCGTTTATGATTATATAAATTTTTATAATTTTTAGGAAAGCTCCGGAATATCGAGGAAGATGCATCGACTAATTCCGATCAAAGAATTCTGGGCATTCAAAGATGTAAACCAAAACTAAATTCAGAAGCATACGTCTTGACACAGGGCGATCGATTAAACGAAATCAAAGTCAATAGAAACAAAGCGCCTATGAATTATTCATTGTGTTCTAGAAGTACCTCGCCAACTCCGCCATTGCAAATGTTCAAGAGACTACAAAGAAAAAGATAATGTGCAATTATCATTCAACGCATATCAGTAAGAAACGAAAACTCGACGAATTCATACACAATAATAATAAATTGTTCCTTACCATAAAGTATAGCGATTCCATACATAAAAAAGATTTTATGTCATTCACGTTAACGTATAGAATAACTGAAAGTAAAGTTTATAAAGTAATTATGTCATTGGATACACTTTTCATAATGATTTTTCAAATAGGAAAGGTATTCAAACACAGCAGAAGCTTCGTCGTGTACAAATTTATTTCCCAAAAAACACAATATTACATGTAACGGTGCGAATTTCTAATTCACCATT
>NW_014332711.1:0-2488 GCF_000341935.2 Cephus cinctus
ATTTAATAAAAGGTTACTTTAATTGTCCACTTTTCTTGACAAGTTCATTGATTCAACATTAGAAATGACAAAAGCATTTGTATTATTAAATTATTCACAAATTGCAGCAGATACGATTACTACTGGTAAATTATATAAAACATCAGTTGTTGGAGTTGAAACTTATGAAAGTTTCTTTTTAGAACAAGATTTTGACCATACAAATGAAGATACTAAAATGCATTTAGAAAAAGATTATATTTTAAATGATATGTTAGGAGCATATACAAGTAATTATATGTGAGGACAAGCAATTTCATTTGAAAAAATTAGACAAATTTTAGACCCAAATACTGGAAATATGAAATGATTAGGAAAATGTTTATATGCATGTCCAACTGCTGTTAGACCTAATTTATGTTATATTATTAGACCAAAAATGCCTACTGTAGAAGAAATTCAAATTGCACGTGCTAAAGATTGAAATATAGTTGCAGATAAATCAACAGCAACTTTTAAAAAAACTGATTATGATAATTTTATTTTAGATTTAGAAAATGTAATTTATTATAAAGATTTAGGAAAAATTACTATGGCTGGTGATACTCCAACATCAGATGAATTAGATACTGCAATAATAAATGCTGGTAATGTTGGATTTGAATCTAAAAAGGCTAAATATACTGCAATAACATCTACTTCTGCTACTATGACTGGTAATGGTACTGATTATATTGGAATAGTTAAATTAACTTATACTAAGGCGTAATTATGAATTATATTTATGATGTTTTTAATAATAAATCACATATTATTATAAATTCACCAAAGCCAGAAGATTTAAATAGTTCAAAAGATATATTAGCAATATTACTTTATGAATATCCAAAATTAAATCCAAATTATGTTATTGTATCAAATCCACATGAAAGTTTTGCTGTTTGTGTTGGAAATAATGTTAATTATCAAGGTAAGGTAATAATTCAAATTAAAAAAATTAATCAATTATTAAAAGGAGAAAAACATAATGCCAAATCATGTTGAGACTATACAATCGAATAACTATACTTTATTAAAATTAATAAGAACTGGAATAAGCCCATTATCTGCAATGATTGGTACATCGGCTTATTATGGTCAACTTATTGGTAATCCTATATTAGGAAGTATAAATGCTTTATTATTTAGTAAAAATTAGGAATTGATATTTGAAATTTAAATCAAATGCCAAGTTTAAAAACTAAATTATTAAATAGTTCTAAAAAAATATTATTAGGATTAGGAACAATAGGAATAGTTAATTATGGTAAATTTGTAAATACTATTACACCATTTGAACCAACTACAACACCTATGCCTATAACTACTACTAGTACTACAACAGTTAATCTTTTTCCACCAGATTTATTATTAAGTACTACTAATACTACTGATAATCATTTAATGGATTGAGATACATTTATTAATCTTAACTCATATGGTATTGCTAATTTAGTTGCTGGAATTACTGAATTAATACCAAGTAAATTTGAAAATATACGTAAAATAGCCAATATGGCTACTGGTGGTTGTTTAATATCAAGTGGAGTAGCAATGGGTATTAATAATGATTTTATGAATGCTTATGCAGTTCCAACTATTGTTGCTGGTGCAAGTGAAATTATTCATAATTTATTACCTATGGAAACAAATCATAATGTTGAAGAAATGCAAGAAACAACATTTACTAGTGAAAATGCAAGATTAATTAATGATGTTATAGATAGAGTATCTCCAGTATATAGACCAACTACATATAATAGTTTATAGATAATATGATACCTTTAATTATTAGAATTATTTATTCTGCATTAGAAGCTAATGATATTAGAACTGCAATTATTAGTTTATTAAAATTATATAGTAAAGATAAATCTTTAAAATCAGTTTTAGATAGTGAAAATGTTAGTAATGAAGAACTTGACCAACCATATTCAATTTTTAATCCAAATATTATTAAAAAACTTATTTCAATTATGAAACCTAATGAATTAACTGAATTAAAATCACAATTAGATAAATTAATATTTAAACCTATAAATAAAATAAAAAATTTATTTAAAGATGATAATGATAATAAAGAAATTAATGAAGAAGATAATAAAGATGATAAAGGTTGAGTAATATTATCAAGTTCTTGATTTAAAAAAGGTTCATTTTATATAACTAATAAATCACAAAAAATAGGAGTATTACAAGGTTTATTTCAATCAGATACTTCTAAAAATAAACGTTGATATGGTGTATATACTTATCCTAGTTTTCCAGAAGAAGTATGAATACTTATGAAAGTAGCAAAAGGTAAAAATGGTACTGGTGCTGGAACTGTTTTTTGAAGATATTTTTTAAGAGGGTTTTTACCAAGTAAAATACGTCAATATGTAAAGAAACAACTTAAAGAACAGAAAGGTATTACTAAAGGTAAAACTGGATGGGTTACAATTTATTGGACACTAATTACGTAGACAAG
>NW_014332712.1:0-2496 GCF_000341935.2 Cephus cinctus
TTACCCACGTCTTCGGTACCAACTCTATTGGTAAAAGTTTATTGCCACTCTGACAATGCTTGGAATTCTACAAGTATGCATTTACATCCATACAAGACTTCTTGCCTGTCGTTGCTCTCTGTGAAATGCTTGATACCTGCTTGTAAAACACCTGTGAAATATCATGATAAAAGGCTTTATTATGGTCATGTCATAATAAACGTTTTTTTACGTCTATTACGTTCAAGAAAATATTCAGGTTGAGAGAATGCACGTTATGAGATTTGAAAACCGAATAATCACCTTATCTCAAACGTGTATGGGGTCGACACAGCGCCGGAAAAAAATGAATAAAGCGACGAAAACGTCTGATCGCAGAGAATAATCACCGGTTCAATATTCGACAGAACAACGGAAAGAATATCCAACCTCGTCGTAGCACGATCGCGTACCCGAAAACAAAGTCTACTAATAATACTTGCTATTCACAATATATTTTTCGTTCATGCATACCTCTACCTCGTGTCGAGTGATGCCTTTTTTGATTATCTTGACCGATGTTAACCTTAATATCTGCTGGCAAACTACTTTTAATTAATCACAAAGATAATACTTACTCGCACCACGCGTCGTCGGTATGTTCATACTGCCTTCTTCACACTAAGCGACAATGTATGGCGCTTGGCAACAACGAGAAGGAAAGGGAAAGATAGAAAACATACAGGCGAACTCGCTCTCTCTCATGGTAATCGCGCATCGATCCTCTGACACTCCACTACGCGCGAATAAACAAAACACCGACCAGAGCGTTTCTAATATTGCAATAAAGCAAGCTTTAACAAATATCGTTTGTAGAATATTCAACCGAACTACAGAAAAAATGTTTGACCTCGCTATTGCATCGGAAATCAAAACTTCGGGAAAAAATCGAGATCTGTATATGAATCAAATTAATAGATATAATTTTTTGTAGTTCACATATTTAAATCCATATTTTCGAAAATGCTGTTTCTCGCTAATTTTTTTATAATCTATCGTTAAAAAATATATAACTTTAAAACATCGTCTGACAAGATGTGATACGATAATGAAAAAAATATACCACATCAGCCGCAAAAAAAAAACGAAATACATACTTTTTCTTCGGTCTCAAGATAGTGTGATCTTTTGAACAAATTATAATCAAAACTGCTATTCACGGATTTAAATATAGATATATAAATGAACAAATCGGTCATACCTGTTTTCTTCGACAGTCCGATGGGAAGTTTCAGTTACTCGTACGTATGTAATAGTGAAGTAACAAACTGACTGTCGTTGATACGGAATCGAACGCATTTATACCGGATATCAGTAGCACAAATGTATTTCTTATTCTCCAGAAAAGAAGTTATGCCAATCATGTGCACGTCGATTCATGAAGTTGGCTTGTCGAAGACTTCTTGCCGACTCGATTCTTCATAACCAATCACGAAAATATCACTGAGTTCACTACCGCCTCCATGTTTGACAAATATATTCTTAATCAGAAAAATTTTTCCATTTCTTAATTGAACACAATTATTTGGATGAGACACCTTGAGCATTGCGTAACGAATTTTTACTTGCAACACGGTTTCGAATTTGTGCGATTGATATTGTCGGATTCCACAACTTTTGTCGATAACAAGGTCACCCACACGACTGTACGTTTTCGTACTTTCATGTGGGCACCGGATTCCAATTCCTCCAATCTATTTATAATCTGTGTAAGAGGTTTGAGCGGCGTTCTAACGAGGCCTTTGAACAGTCCCAAATAATTTTCTCCCCAGAATACAGACAAATCACTCAGTGGAACTTGATGGGTTCTTGCATCATCTGCCACGGGTATCAAATTATGCATGCTTAGAACTTGCGAGTTTGGACCGTACAGCGATGGCAGCAATTGGAAAAAGCGTCTCAATAGTTGATCTGCACAATCGATATTTGCAGCCATTAACTCTTTATTGTTAAGTATGCGACATGCTACAAATAACAATAAAAAATGCAGATACAAGTTCTCAGATATAATATTTCTCAACACTGCTGGCCCAGCATAGTGTAAGAAAAATCGGAACTGCGTCGCCTTCCATTTTGAAACGGTTTTGATGTCGATTTTTTTTCGCTGAAATTCACAAGGAATATCTGCTGTCAATCCGTCCAATAACGTTTGCAATCGATTTACATAAACTTTTTTGATTCTTTGCGGACTTTTCCTCAAGATCCACTTTTCTAATAGCCATTTCAATACGCAAGAATACCAGAGATGCATTATCTCCAATACGACCAGTTTTGTAGGATCAAAATTTGATAACTGCAGTAAAGGAGTCAGATCTTCATGGTGGTACTCTGCTTGTATTTTGTCTTCGAATGATTGTTTTGTTCGTTTTGAACAATCCATCTCTGGGTAAATGCGTTTCTTCGTCTTACCTTCACCAACAGATACACCTCGAGTAGTACATCTTTCGCATGCGTAGAACGCTCCCAGCGCTTTACAAC
>NW_014332713.1:0-2638 GCF_000341935.2 Cephus cinctus
CGTAGACACCGGGGTTGCTGACACGGATGTCGGACTTGCTGCTGCTGGAGTAGGGGGTGGAGATGGTCTTAGTCTGGGTGGCGACCTGAGCGAGGTTTCCTGGGCTGCGCAGGATATTGTCGGAGGTGGCGGTCAAGGCGTGGGGCACAGCGTACTGTGCAACTGGGGCGCCGAGGTATCCGGCATTGGCTGCGGCCACAGCGCAGGCGAGGATGACGAACTACAAAAATTTGACAAATTTTCAATACCGTTCTCCTAAGAAATTTTGGCCGTTACTTTAACTCGAGATTTTATCGATGATCACAGATCATTCCGTTTCAATTAAACAATTATTACGTCCAATGATAACAAATCTTGGACAGAAAGAAATTGAAGTAAAAAAAAATGTTAATTATCCGTCAAAAGACAATTTCAAAATTTCACTCGACATTCTTGATCCATCCAAAGACACGGGACTTTACTCCAATATGAACCCACCTTGAGAGACATGGTTCCTTTTGTTGCTCACGGTTACTTGTGATGTCGTAGATTTTCAATCCCAAATCTTTTATACTCTGGATACTCCGTCCGAAGTGAAATAGTGGGGTCCGTTAAGCATCTGAAAACCTACCCCCACTCTAGAAACAGATTTAGACTTACTCAAATCGAAATGAGAGATCATACACTAGGGCCCAAAAGCTGATCCGGCTCCACCCGTACATCTAAAGGTCCCGTCTGACAGCCACTAAACTTGCCTCAGGGAACAAAAATCAGGCACTAATGCAACATCCAGTTACTGCTTTAAACTTTCGCTGTGATCGAATCCCAACACACGTAACGTGTAACAGTTTTTTCCGTCTAGGCTGATTCGCCAGTTTGGGACGACCTTGAAACGGATCGAACAATCTGGATGATCTGCAAAAGGTCGGCCTTTCATTGCTGATCTTGATGGCTGCTTTCGGGGATGCATAATACATTGTGCGTACTTAATATAAAATGTACTAACTTCTCGTTTTCATTAATTATTTCAATTTTTGTTAATAATTAAAAAAAATTGTATAACTTATTATTGCTTAGACCATCAATTTTTTTAAATTCAAACAATTTTTTTCATATAGCATATGTTACATCAATTTTCATTAATTATTTTTTATATTCACGTTTCATTTATCAGCAGCTACACAAGTAACCTGATAGAGCTGTAATCGAAACGTTTCTCGAATGATCTGGAACGGGTCGTGTGTGTTCGATCGAATTTTTTTTATCTTGAGCAATCGGTGCGCGGGAGAAATTTATTTTTGATACGTCTTATCTTCGATCTTAAACATCGAATCCACGATACTTTCACTGTCGCTATTATAATTTTAACATATTACGTATTACGAGTGCATAATAGTTAAATATGCACCGTAACACTGGATATGTAACAATATAGGTACTATCAATGCCCATAGAATACAGTTTAATCGTGAATATATTTAACGCATAAATAATCTTACAAATTTATAACTGAAAGTCTAATAATAATTTAAGATCAAAAATAATCTGAAAAATAATCTTTTTTATGATTCTTATGGTAAATTTCATTATTATTATTTAGTGTAAAGGCTTACGCGACCGTTACTATCGCGTTTTCTCTTCTTGGCGCGAAATTCAAATCTTGTATTCTTGACAGGTACAGAAATTCTCAACGCGTTAATTGTGACAGGCAGAATAATCATATCTGATAGTGATTATAAGTCGAACCTTACGTATTTAATTAATTAAAAACAATCAGATTTTGTTATGCCTTTCGAACGCATGGGAACTTGACCAATTTCATGGATACGAATAGGAATTTCATAACTATTCGTGTCATGTATGTATAACAAGCTAAGTATATACATATATGGATATATATAGATTAAGAATTAAATACATATGTATATATGATTATTTGATTATATGATTATATGATTATATAATTATATGATTATTCAAGACTAATATATTCAAACGAAATTTAGTGGATCATATAGATATAAAATGTACGAATTGATTTCAATTTTTATTTGAGCCCAAATTTGGTCCAGTTGGTTTCTCAGTGACAGTAATAAAAAAATGTTAATAAATCCATATAAAGACGAAACGTGTTTTCTCCACGAGTTAAATTACTCGAGGGTCACGCTACTGTTCTCTGCATCTCTCACTCCGATAGTTATAACAGAAAAGTCCTTGATCCAGTAATCTTGAAAGTAGATGCTTACATATAATATCCATTACGAACGGTTTGAATTTTTTGGCAAGGGCCGCAGGCGATATTTTATTTACGCTTATAAAATTGGTGAAATTACAAGAAACGGTGAATAATACTTGACAGCTGGTATCATTAAGATAATTTAATCAATGAAAGAGGAATTGATCGTAATTATCTCCGTGTAATGCTAATATGTAATTTTTCTACGAGTAAAATACTTTGGAGGCCTTCTTTCCGTATCTTTCACATGTACAAGAGTCCCTTTTAGACCTCAGACTTTATTCAAACATCAGATGTAAAAATTAAATTTAGATGAAGACAAACAAATTATTTTCAGAGTATTTATTCAATAAATAGTGTATTTGCACAAAAATTTTTCAAGGGGAATTCGAGGAGGTGGGTCTGATTTACCATCCGTAGGAG
>NW_014332714.1:0-2680 GCF_000341935.2 Cephus cinctus
TAATTTCATTATGTAAAATCATATATTTTTTCAATAAAAGTTAATGTTTGCCAATAAACAATAGTAAACAGTCATTTGACTTCGAAATTCGTCCCAAATATGTCGTTCCATACTATTCTCTAAAATTGCACTATAGTCGCTATTCAACGTTTAAAATAATTATACTTTTTGAAACACATAATAATGACATATTAATTTACCAATAGTTTCACCTCTGCAAAATATTGCCCTGAAATGCTGTTACGTAATAATTAAAACAAAAAAGTTATGATTTTTTTTCCCGTAAAACTGATTTTTCGTGTTTTTTTCTAACGTTTTCGTTTGGTTTTTAATTTTGCTGGACAAATTGGGAAGGCATATTAAAACAGAAATGTGTACTTGCTCTAGAAACATAGTATATCAAAATATTTTTGTATCGCATAAATTTTTATTGTAACGGAAATCGGACGCGTTTAAAAACGTATAGGGTGCAAACACTCTGTGTGGACCCGGTGTAAAAAAATAGAGTAGACTCGGAGGGTTACGATAGTGACGTCATAGGCATCTAAAATATTTTTGAAGAAGGAGAAACCTATTAAAAAAATATTTTTTAGACAGGCCAACAATGCTATCTCTCGTAAAAAAGGTTTGACGGTCAAAGACATTCACTGAAATTTGTTTCAATGCTGCCACAAGTATTATGATCCACTGCCATGTGAATTGAAACTGTCATATTTTCATGAATCATATTGATTAATTAGTCATTTATTAATAGCTAATATTATTAATAATAATTTAATACAAAATTATTAAAATTAATCAATATTAATTGTATAAATCATCAAACGTGATATAATGTATATGCAATTTTTTAATTTTAAATTGAATACCCGCGGAATCTAAGCTGTCCTCTGCCGGCATTTTACGGCGTCTTCGTTGAGCATTTATTACAAAAACTATTGAATCAAGCTAGTACGAATGAGTATAAGAATCGTATGATTGGTACTTCACACTCTTGTCATACTTATTTGTACTAACTAGATAAAATACTACTATATAGAAATCATTATTGTTTCAAAGTGCGCATATATGCATCAATGACATTGATGGTGAATTACGTTTTTGCACATAAATGCGTCAGTGACACTCAAGGGCTTAATTCAGCCTCTGTGCAATATGAAAAATGCAAAAACATCCGTATTCTGTATTGTAATAAAAAATGAAAAATAATGAATGATTGTATAAGCTATCTCAACTTATTTGACATTATGATGCCGCTGTCTATACAGGGTTATTCATGGCAAACGCACCAGGAAAAATTTACTGCGAATGAACGACTTCGTTCAACCAAGCATTCTGAATTCCTACAAAAATAAAAAACGTGAAGTTCGTTATGCCGATTCACATAAAGGCAAAAGCTGACATTTCACAAAATCTTGGTTATACAGGGTGTATTATAAAACCATATCTGCAGTAAATTTTACTATACACCCACAGTTAGATTACTATGACTTGCTGCCACGAGTTATATCACCACACAAAACACTACAGAATATTCAATTAAGGGGGGAGTCTGATCCAGCCGAGGATTTTTTTCAATGCGTTTGTTTCAAAGAAAAAATTTATTTTCGTTCACGAAACTTTTGTTACATTTAAACGAAAATTTAAACAAGAAAAACACTATTGAAAATTTAATTTGAAATTATTTGAAACATGAAATTCAAAAAAAAATTCGTTATAATATGAATGTAGCATACACATGATCCACAGTTTGTAAAAAAGAAGTTGATTGCAAAAATGACGGACATAAAATAAAAATTGACGAACAAAAAATCGGCTTTAGCTTTGCAATAACTTTGTCCTATAATAATAATTTTTCATAAATCAAGGTTCATCCGCATATAAATTTAATTTTCTTTAATTTAAAATTTTGAATAAAGTGAATTGGATAAAAATTCGATGAGCTACGATTCCAGCCAACTTAAAAAACGTGGTTTTGAGAAAAACGCGTTTAAAGTTTTCGCTTGTAAAAACCATAAGTTTTTCAATACTTTTTCCTGAAGCATATGTATAGTAGACCTTCAGATTCCTCAAAGTACTGCTACTTTTGAATTTTCTGTATTTTTCGTGTAGATCGACCCTCCTTTGTGCTTTCGAGGCTGCGCCGTACTTGCTGCTTCATGCGTGCGCTGTCGTACATATCGGCGTAATTTTTAGTTTGCAAGCCAATTTTGAAGTTCAGCAGTTCTATGATCTTCAGAATAGCTGAATAGCCTTCATTAAACAGCGCAGTAGCTATATAAGAAGCAGTTTCGACCTTTGGCACACCAGAATTGAGATGTTTTAGGGCGAAACGCCAGATGGTTGAGTAAAAGCTTTCATTGGCATTTTGCGTATACCCACCCAAACATCTTTTCAACTGGTCATCATTGCAAAGATCTTCATATATCGGCAGTATATGTTTCTGTATAGTCAACCGCAATAATGGTGACAACGGTAGACGCAAGGGTTTGTATATTTTTGGGATTAAGGAAAGTTTTATGATCGGAAAGGTAGGGAATTTTCAGTGTAACGGTTCCTTAATAGCTATATTATAATAGAGGGGCATAACAGTACTCAGTACCAAGAGACTCGGTGCAACACACCCCGGACTGTGGACTCGGCGTTGAAAACTTAAAATGATTTCTTTGTGTCTTTTCCG
>NW_014332715.1:0-2752 GCF_000341935.2 Cephus cinctus
TCTCTCTCTCTCTCTCTCTCTCTCTCAACGAATAATTCAAGGAGATTTGTCAGAAAACGATCATGCTGATGAAATTCATGCCCGCGGGACAAAGGCGCAAAGTTAAAATTGAAAATGATGAATCTTTTAACGAAGAGAATTTAATACAGGCGCGTGCAGATAGGCCAATGCTATTTCAACTATGAAAATCCTAGAGCATTCTCTCGAGCGCCGTACGATGCACTTGCAGCAGCACATAGACTATGAATTGTACGAGCGAGAAGGTCGACAGCCAGAAAAGTAGATGGAAATGGAGGCGGGTGAGGGGTACGGACTCTCGAGGTCGGTGGGCCATGTTTCAATATTAAGAAGGCTTTGGGGATGATTTAAATAAGCCCGTAAGAGCCTGGACTGTACGCAGCCTAAAAAGTTGGAGTTCTTCAATTTATGAGAAGATGTCAGGGACAGCTTAGCGTCTTTTTTTCCTCCCCTCGCTCCGTTCCACCTTCGCGCTTCTTTTTAGCTGCCGGAACGAGGAAAGCGAGAATAGGAAAGAAGGAAGAAATAGGAAGGGAAGCGAAAGCTCGTAAGTGGGGTAAGGGGGGGAAGAAAGGGCCTGGACTAAGATCAAGTTGAAGACGCATGGGCCTCATTATTCTTACTTTTTTTTTTTCCAGTAGTATAGAAAACCCGTAAGGAAAAATGTTTCGTATCCTTTCGACGACGTCGAGAAACGGAAGTCCGAAAACTTCCTGGTTCCATGGATGGATACCACGACCTACAGTATCTCTACTCTATATGTATATATACAATTGTACCTACCTATACCGCATATATGTATATACCAACCAGCATAAAATCCTAGAAGAACTTTCGAGGCGCCAATAAAACTTGGGTTAACGTTACGGGAGCTCGGATTCAAATTCGAAATGGCCGTGTTATCGCCCGACTGTATAGTATAGTAGCAACCGCTTAAGGGACCGACATAGAAACGAAAGTGTCGTCAAATCCCTCTGACCAATTCACTACGGGGCTCTCACGTGTCTACCTTTAGATATACGATGACGCGTGTATAGGTGATAGGAGGAACGACCTCTACGATAAGGTCGATGGTTAGATATACGAGAGTAAAGACCTCGCAGAATTTTACAGCGGTCCCCTTTAGGTACCGTGTCCCACTATACAAGGTCCGCCGATAAACGGCGTCGAGAGGAGGTTAAAAATGGCCCACTTTAAAAATTTCAAGGCACCTAACCTAACCGTGACAACGGTATAACAAATGGTACCTTTGAAAAGTGATTAATGGATACGATTGTCGCGCGGGTCACAGCTAGACAAGGTAGTGCTTCGTGAACCGAGAGAATAAACTCAGTCGTTTCGCTGCGTGATAAAGGAGTGTGGGTAAAGTTTAAAAAAAAAAAAAGACAAAAAAAAACCAACATGACGTGCACAAGATTCCAAAATGCTCGGAAGAGGCAGAGTGTGGTTAGGAATGTGCCGTCTCTTCGTGAAGGATCATCTCCTGCCTGCGTAGGTACCCAAAGGCGGAGGAACAAGGAAACGCGAAGAACGTGTTGAAGCGTTCGCGCCGCTTCGAAACGTCAAGTCCTGTTCGTTTACGCATAATTAACCAGTCGCGGTATCATTCGTCACGGGCATTTTGCCGTGTTTTAATTTAAGGTTATGATTCATGGCGATGCAGCGCGACCGGAGCACCGGGAGGATACTGCCCGTGGAGATGGCTGGCCCAACAGTAGAAACGGTGAGAAAAAGTCAGACAGAAGAAACGCACCGAGCGAAATTAGTTCCTCTAGCATCCTGTAAGTTCTATACCAACTGGTAAACCATTATGTATACTAAAGTACAGTCAATGAATCGAGGCAGTACCAACACAGCTTCTTATAATTGAACTCACTGAATATCTAACGTCTATGACGATGACAGCCTCTTTCGACGCTAATGGCTCCGCGAAAGTACAACAATGATTGCCAATATCTTACACGAGAGTGAAATAATCTTTACGCGTGGCCGATTACGCTGCTTCTCTCAGCCCTTTTATTCGGCAGCATCAATCCTGATAAAAAAGGAACTTTTGCTTCTGTCATTACCCACGTAAGGATAGCTTTCATGAACTTAGCCACGGTCCCCGCATCAGCCCACGCTAGCACGTCGCACAATGTTCCTGGGTATATGGATGTATACACAGTATAATCTATACCTAGGTCCAGAGCCATTTTACGTGACTGGTTGGTTAAAGTAACCTACGCCAGGTCTAGGGATAATCGGACAGCCTTTATCCGGCGTTATGTAGTTCAATATTTGGTTTCGGAGATGACTCAGCCTGTAAGCATGTTGACGCATTTGCAACCAGCGAACGGGACGAGGCGGGATGTACGAGCTAAGAAGGGAGAGTGACATTAAACAAGACACGCCATCGCGGACAGTGGTTAACACCTCGTCAAGGAACACGTCTTCTATCTGATCCAGTTCATCCGATCGTTCAGTCGCGTCTACATGGATACACGCTTTAAGCTACTGCGATGTCTTATCGTTCGATCGGTTCGAAGAGTTCGTTGTTGTTGTTCTCAATAATTCTAAGATGATCATCGTATACAGTATGCATATGCGTATATGTATGTATGTATATATATATTTTTTTTCCATGGGGAAGTTGTCTCGCGTCACGTCCTGCCGGGAATTAAATTGACGGAGAACGCGATAAATCGTGGAAATCGATTGACTGACTGATCGATTAATTAATTTTTTTTTTTTT
>NW_014332716.1:0-2778 GCF_000341935.2 Cephus cinctus
GTTATTTACCTCGTTAGTAAAGTTGTGTAATTTGTCAATAATAGATTGGTACTTTTTTCCTATTGGAAGTTGATAATAAATAAAATCCCATTGAAACCATGGATTAAAGAATCTTTCCATCGTAAGATTTTGTATTCTAAAGCAATAACCCAGGAAAAACAATATTATATGTAATTCACACGTCAGTTACAATGGGCTCCTCATTTATGTAACGTCAATGTGCCAGTTGGCGTTATATAAGCGAGGAACATATTCTACCTAACAAACGAGTTAGACGTAACATTGTGTTTGCTATATATATTATTAGTAACAGAAATTATAATTTTGTCACTCTCGAAGTCTCTCAAATAAAACTTACTCGCTTAAAGCCTCTGTGTATTCCTTTCCTTCGCCATACTTGATATTCATTTTTACCCCCATGGCTGTCTCTGAAGAGAAAATGTATTTAATATTGCAGCTCCGCTATAATAGTTATTTAAAAACAAAATCAAATCCGTAATAGTTACCACAGATCACATCTAATGTGCATTTCGTAATCACAGGAAATACGTCAATGGGTTCTTCAGGATTTTCATTATATATTTTTTCAATCTGCTCGTTCAGTGTTTCCGCATGATTCGTCATAACCTCAGAAAATTCATCGAGTATGTTGAAATGAAATGCCGGTGTTATCAACTTCCTATGATGAAACCATTTTTGACCTGGGAACAATAAATTATACTTTTATCTATACTTTATATCTATACGCACAGTTTATCAATAAACATTCTTCTCGTCTTACCTGTCGAACTTAAAATTCCTTCACCCAGCCATGGTTTTATGAAGTCCATTAAGTATGATTTTTTAATCTGCGTTGTACTTCGCATAATGACCTACAACGATTTTATATTTACGCATAGTATAATTTATAAAAAATGTTTTATTTACCTCCAAGTACTCAGGTTTACGAATATGAATTACTGCTTTCGTTCCGAACCATGTTTTAACAATTCCTTCCTTATATTCATAACACAAATTATCGAACCAAGCGTCACGATCTGCGTGATGAAAGAGAAAAAATAAAATATTGACGTATCATTATGCAACCCTATTTCGTCATGCTTACAATACAAATTAAACAATCTATTGTTGATAGTAAATACCTTCTCTTTTTTGCTTAAGAATTTCAAACGAAAAGCCAAATATCGGATGCCCCACGGGCCCTGGTATTTTATCAATTATCTTTCGAATTTTGTATTTCCTATACAATAAATCCAGAATCCACAAAGCAATGACGATCCCCACAGACGTCAATAATGATTCGCTTAAATTCATCTTAGTTATTTCTTTAATGCGACCGAAAGTTATTTTTATTAAACACTTTTTAAAAACTCTGAATAATATCACTTACAGATTATAACAAATGGTAGTACTACAATTACTTTCGTCATATCTGCAAAATTACACAACCCGTTATAAAATTACAACGGTTTCACAATTCACCGGCTGCAGAATTACAACGAATATTGAGCGTGATTCTCCACAATCCTACCTCACTTAAATACATTATTTTTATACAACGTAAAAGAATTAAGTTCAGCAAGTTCAGTTCAGCAAGTTTTCTTCCGACGTGTAGCAGGGTTCACGCGATTGATTCTTCACTCTCTGTACGACGATCCTACATAAAACCATGCTCCATACTGAAAGTCAAAGTTCGACGTCTAATACCACTCAATGGGCTTACAAATTACATTTCGATAAGATAATGAGCCTACATATGACTATATTTCAGTGACGAAAGGACTTTTCTATCACAGCGCCATACTTCCGTTTCACGATATTATATAACGTGATGTTTTTTCAAGGTTCCTTTGTACGTACATCACTCGCCGGTATATCCAACGTTATCATCATATTTAATCTGCCGTGATCGTTAATTATAAGTCGAAGACATGTACAAAAAAAGTGCTTGTCATTGTTAGTCGAATAATCAAAGAGTAGTTTACATATGTGCACTATTAAGGTGGCATCCTACATGTCACCTCCGTATGCAATACACTATGCGTATCAACGGTAAATACAAGTTTAATGTAAAAAATAAAACGTAAAGAGCATAGAGTGTTCGATACTTTGATAAAGTGCGAGATAATTTGACAGAATGGTTTCGATATGATATCTCTAACGTGTCGCAATACACGTAACATGGATTTAAAATATATCGTTAAATTTACAATACAATAACAGTATGATAAACAATTGCAGTAACATTATTACTTGCAATTTATTTTGGTGTGAAATATAAATTAATTCCGCAAACCGGTTTCATTATGAACTTGTGGATCACCTTCATCTCACTATACTTCAGTAGACTCTTGACTCTCCATTTTCGGAAAACAGTCGCGAGGATAATTTTTGCTTCCAGCATGGCGTATTTCTGTCCAATGCAATTTCGCGGTCCTGCACTAAATGGAACGAAGGCGTATGGATGATGATTCTTCAAGTTCTCTGGTAGAAAACGATCAGGGTCAAAGGTCAGAGGATCTTTCCATACTTCTGGATCGGTATGCATCTGAGAAATATTCAGGCTCACTATACAACCCTTAGGTACTGTATAATTACCTAGAAACCAGATTGAATTATATTTATCATCAATTAACAAATTCTCTGAGACAATAGTTATTCATCTTTGTTGGTTAATACCGAGTTTCACATCCTCAGTTAATTGTCTTGATACACCAGGTACACTTGAGTATCGTCGGAGAGTTTCTTTAATAACCCTTTCGAGATAATGCAACTTAG
>NW_014332717.1:0-3020 GCF_000341935.2 Cephus cinctus
ATATATATATATACACACACACACTCTTACATAATGAAGTGAATTGTATTTTACTTATATATAATTATACGATTGATAATATATGTATACCTGGATAAGGAGGTACTTCGTCTATAAGTTGTTCCATAACGTATCCCAACATGGTTGTAGTAAACGTGTCGTCTCTTTGAAGTCCTAATGCCCTGTGAAACGCGTCTACGGCTTCCTGGGTATTGCCCATCAGCGCATAAATGAAACCAATTGCTGAATACGTCGATGGATTCAGTGGATTTAGTACGATGGCCTGTAATAACGTATTCCAATAAAAGGGAAGCAAAAATAATACATTAACGGGTAAAGTAATTACGTATTATGTACATATATTTATACCTGTTGATGATAATCTAAAGCCTCTTCGTATTTTTTCATTTTTCTACAAGTGTGTCCCAAATTATTGAGCAGTGCCTCCCATTTACTTGGAAGTACAACATCTTTTGGGTCGCCCTGGACTCTTTTCATAGCTTCTTTGAACTGCTTTTCGGCGGTTTTGTATCTACGTGCAATTATCAATATTTATCATGAACATACGCTACATTTTTTATTATATATGTAATCTAACTCACTCCATATTGTAAAAAGATATAACGGCCATCTCGTGTATAACAAATGGGTCATCTGGAGCTATACTTTGTGCTTGTTGGAAGAACTTGTCGGCCAGTTTCAGATTGTTTGTTAGGCCACATTCTAAACCTATATAGAGCAATGGTAGATGACAGCCCTTCATTAATTGAGAAGCTTTAAAATATGCTGCCATTGCCTGATCATGTTCGTTTTCTACTGCAAACGAATGGCCGTACGCCAGCCACGCTGGACCGAATAATCTGTCCAGTGCTGTTGCTTTCGCCAGATATCTTCTTGCCGGATCACTTCTACCTTTTAGTATGTAAATTTTAGTTAGAATTCTATTTGTAATTAGGTTTTTGTATCATCGTCGTAATCATGTATGTATGTATTTTACCTATAGCATAGTAGTAGCAACCAACAGCAAACCAAGCAAGCGCCATGTCAGGATACAAGTCTACCAGTTTATGTGCTAAGTAAAATAGCGCTGCAAAAAAAATACAATATTATAAATAAACACTTTCCATGATTCCCCTGTATTTTAAGTCCCAACAAAAATTTAACGTTACCGTTAGTTTTTTTCAATTCCACTAAACAAGCAATATGTACAGGTAAACAAGAATTATGGTATGGATCCTTCTTAAGTATTCTATAAAAAAAAGGATAATTACAATCATCTTGACGACAAAGCAAAAACGATTTAATCGATACAAAATGTAGCTTACAAAATTGTATCTTATCAATAGATTTACCTTTCCGTAAGCGAGAAGCATTTGTGATAATCACAATTATAGTATAGCCTTTCAGCCTTCGAGACTTGCATGTCTAGATTATCTAGGAGACGATCCGTAACGAGAATACCCTTTATACTGCATGAAGCAAATGGTTGTTTTTTTGTCGGAACTTGGTACTTTTTCAGTTTGCTTTCATACAATAGACGTAGTAATTCGCCTTCCGCTTCTGTACATTGTTCACTGATAGGAAGGGAATCAAGAAGTTCCTTCTCTGGTACGTTTTACATAGATTTGATATTTTTTTCAAAAGTATTTTCATTTGTTTTAAAAAAAAACTGAAAGAGAATGCCTTACCTTCAGCTGCAGAAAGCATTTGATTCTGTACAAGTGCCTCAAAAGCTTGATATGAATGGACATCACAGCGTAAGGCCTGTTTGTAACAATTTGATGATACTGCTCTGTTGTCCATTGCTTCATACACTCTTCCTTTTACATACAATATTGAACTCTGTACCTAGTGAAAAATAAATATGACATGTAACTAAGCAGACTCTTATAACTTTAATACAGATAAAATTTAATATAAATATTGCATAGCATTAGTATCAAAATAGAATACACATACATTTTTTGGAGCATCTTGTAGAATATCAGCATGATCACTATAACTGACTCCAGATTGTGAAATATTTGTACACATTTCAGTCTCGTTGATGATTTGAAGGGCCTCAGTAAATTCTTTTGCTTCAAGCAAGCACCGAACTGCCAAATAATGGCACATAACATCTGTCTATGTAAAGAAATAATATTTAAGGATTTGATATTCAAAAATATTTTTTTTTTAATGAAACACTGTAGAAGTGACAAAATAAATAGCTCAAAGATTGGTTATTAACGAATGATTGGTTATAACTTGAACATTGGAATGATGCTCTGTGAGGTATTATGTTCCAATATTAATCTTGGCAAAAAAAATAATAATACTAATTAACAAGGTATAAATAACAATAAGGGCATGCAGAAGAAATAATACTTTTTCGAGTCCATGACTCCTAATGAGGTGTGCAGCTCGATGATATTGTTTCATGAGAAACATACATTGTGCCAATGAACACACATCTTTTGGATCTCCGTTGCTTAAAGATAAGACCTTGTCAGCCCAGAAAAGAGCAGCACTGTAAAGATGCTGTAAGAAGCAATAAGGTTTTCATCATAACAACAAAGATTTAAGAAATATGAAACTGTCAAACACCAACGTTTAGTCAACTTACTAAATCCAAATACGACTTAACCAAATTTCTGTAAGTATCCAGATCGATACTTTTACTTTTTAATTGCTCATTCATTTTGTCGCAATCTATATCAGTATCTTGCTGTGCCATTTCTTATTCTAGGATTCGTATTATTCGAAACACAGAAACTATCAATTGAATAAAGTACATTTAAAAACCCACCGTGAACTGTAAACATAAGCAATACTATAGGTGCCAATCGATTTTCAATATTCTATGTAGAAAAGCTTCTTGGAAGTCATCGTATCTTTCTTACCATCGAAGCCTATGGCTTAGTTTCCACCGTGCAGGGTTGAAATAGAGTTAGAGACGGTTCCACAAACACGGTTTATTGTTTAAACTCGGTTTATCTCCACTATGAGCCAATCAGAAATTTGTATTTTGAAGATAAAAG
>NW_014332718.1:0-3089 GCF_000341935.2 Cephus cinctus
TTCATTTGTTACACTACTATAATTTCTATATAAGTAATGAAAATGCTTTTACAGTTATTTATTACGGAAAACAAGCTTTATATCTCCCATATGGGGTTTTAAAAATCTGTGATATGACTTGCGGTTGCATTCTTCCCCATTAATAATGTTAACGCTTTAGTTGCATTATTAACTCCTCAGGAGTGCCCTCTTGTTTACAGATTTTTAATATTTTAGTTTGTTCTTACATAAGACTCAAACAACTTAAATTTTATATCTTATCAGTACAAAATATCAACTTAACCTTATTAAGTTACATAAAGGTTTTCTTTTGTTTCAGGATATCCAGAGGTGACTTTCCCCTGTCTACCCTTCATCAATAAAAAAAAAAAATAAGTAAAAAAATATTATTATTATTATTTTCTTAAATTATAATTTCAAGAAACTTTCTCGTGACCGATCCTATATCTAGCATCATCTCTCAATCGGAATCGCTGTCATCCTCGATTACATAATTTCGCACCCACTTTTCACGCCTAATCTTGCGAATTTTCTCCCTCTTTAAGGCCCTAGCCTTTGGATTCATCCTTTTAGGTGTAAAATTCTCATTTGCAATTTTACGGTGAGAATACTTGTTTCTGCGTATGGTTAAAGCATCCACATCAACATCTCTAAAACGAGGTCTGTCTGCTATTAGACATAACATTTCCCCGTGAGAAATCTGTCCCGGAAATTCACGCTTCTTACGAATCCTCTTCCCGGCCATTTTCACCTTCTCAATCTCTGCTACTATCTCAGAGTCTGAGAGTCTTCTAAGAACTACACTGACCCTAGCTTTAAGTTTTTTTTCATTTTTGATCAATTCATCAGGTAAGTGTTTTTCTTTAATAACACCCCATCTTTCTTTATTTTTCAGGTTTTCGCCCAGATCCTCTTTCTTCAGTCTCTTGGGTGAGTTTTCAACTTCTTCAGAATCACTTCTTCTTCTTTCTTTTTCCAGGTCGGCTCGGGCATCCTCTGCTGGAGAAATATTTTCTACGCCTTCCTGTTCGTTTTTTTCCTCAGGTGGGTTTCCTAACGACACCTCTCCGCGTTTCCTTCCAATGATAATTTCGTGTTCACGTAAAAAGTCAAATCCAAGTACTAGATCTTCTGACAGTTCGTTTACCATCAGGAATTGATGAACGTTTTCGTTGCCAGCCATCTTGAACGGTATTTGGACCATTGCTCTAACCGTCTTGGCCGCTCCGCCAAACGCTCCCTTGACTCGAACAGTTTTGATAGGCAATCTTTTGAATTGTATCCCATCCCGTTCTATCTTGTTGATAACCCTTGATGCCACTACCGACAGTTGCGCACCCGTATCAATCAAGGCATTTATCTTATGTTCTCCTACTTCAACTTCAACGTGTGGTGTCTCTTGATAATCATCATCATCTACCACCATGTCCCATTCTTCATCATCCTCAGGTTCAATGATCGCAACCGGTCTATCCTTTTCTAAATCTCCACTCCTAATCTTTCCTGCTGATGATGTTTCTGCTGCATCCCCTGAATCTTTTTCCCTGTTGATCGGTCCATTCCTATCCCTGTTCCAAGTTCTTCTGGATGTTTCATTCTTCTCATACTTATTGTATCCTTTCTGATCTCCTGAGTTGCTGTTCTTCGCCCTTCCTGGTTTGTCGTGCTGGACCTGATCGACATCCTTCTTTCGCATGTAACCTTCATTCCTGTCCCTGACTTCCGTCTTTCCACGTCCTACGGACTTCTCTTCCCCTGATTCCCACTCATCTAATTCCTTTAGCCTTTCAGCTATCTTTTCGATCGAACGATCGCTCATATCTCTAAGCCTTCTACAGGTTTCCGGATCGTAGTGTAGCATCAGCTGTTTAACTATCCACTTCTCGGAATATGGTACATCGAACATTTGATTGTGCCTAATCCATTTCTTGAAATAAGCTTCCATGTCACCATGCTGTTTCCTACTGTAGCTACCCGTCGTGATCTTTGCCGTTAACCTTCTCTGTTCTTCTATGCTCCAATACCTATTCAGGAACTTCTCTCTAATGGATGCATAATCCTCTTCATCTAAATCCTCAGCCCATACAGCTGCCTTACCCTTCATACTATTTAGAAACGCTAGGACCATTGCTGGTTCGCTCTTGTTTTCTAGTCTCGCGATCTTCTCAAATTTCTCTACGACTCTTTTCGGATTGACCTTTTCTACATCTCCTTCAAATTTCAACTCTACAAGTCTCGACCTGTCCTGAGTTATTGTTATTTGGTTTGACAACTCATTAACCCTACTGCTATTCGCTACGCCAGGGTATGAGCTAATCGCCCCCTCTTGGTTGATTGGCTTCGCTACCATACCAACTTCGCTTATTAATTGTGTGCGTAATTCGGAAAACTTACAGTTAAAATCTTCCATAATTTGCTTGTTAACTTCCATGAGCCTTCCGAAGATTGTCTCCATGTTCGGCTGCATGTGTGATGTGGTTGCTTCTTCCTCGATCGCGCTAACTGACAGGCGATCCTCGTCCTCTTCAGCGCTTCTTCGACGAGTTGAGCGTTGTTTATCCTCCTGCAGACAGGACCGTACTGGTGTCCTGCTGGTCTTCGGTGGATTAGGGTTGATCATCTCGTGTTGTTGGCTCCTTCCGGATCTCAGCAACATGCGATCCTCTTGAGTATCCATTTTGGCTGGGTTTACACAGCTTCGTAGAAAATCTGTGAAGTATTCACGAATCTCTTTAAAAATCCCCTTCAAAAATTTCAACCGTCACTGCACTTCCCCTCACCACACTGATTACCCCCTTGTTTTATGACACACAGGATTAACCGCGGTTTGCGACCCGATTTTGTAAGTATCCTGGAATCACTGATCTTCTTTGAAACTTCCCCTCAACGACTGATGGCTGCTGGGATGTTCTTCACTCTTGACTATTCCTGGCTGACCGCCCTTCAGATCATTCTCTGAATAACTAGCTGAAGGGTCCTGTTACGGTCGCCAACTATCTTTTTTGTGTAACCGTTTTTAGGCGTCTGAACGTTAAATAGCTCTTTAATACTATTAGCCGATCGCAGATGTTATTATATCACCTTTGATG
>NW_014332719.1:0-3136 GCF_000341935.2 Cephus cinctus
ACATATGTACCTTAGATAAGGTAGCGTGGTCCCGATGCACTTAGCAAAGGACCCCGTCTAATCTAGTAATGTGCTATCCCGTGGGATCGCATAGGGAATGGATGGGGCGCGAGGTAGAGAGGAACGCGGGAAAACCGGGACTTCATTACCGAATCTCTCCGTCGGGAGTCATCCGCGCCTCGGATCTTCCTGACTCTCCATTTCTGGGTAGGACTGCTGTTCCTATCCCTGAGAGAAACTTTCATAATCATGGGAGAAGACGGGTAGGGGGGGGGGCGAGTCCTTAGGTAGCCAATTGCAATTTCTGGACCTTTCAATAATGTCGCGAAACCCATGAGATTGTCGCATTAATTTTGAAAAATTGTACGATAAATGCAGCTCCCTACCACAGCGAAAGACATTTTAGAGACACCCGATTTACTGTTTAAGTATCAGGATTACTATAAAGTACAATTAAGGCTGGTTTTACATAGTGGCGCTATTAGGATGTCGCCAGTCGCGCCCGCTTTACCAACATTCTCTCTTTCCCTTTGTTCAAGTAGCCTAAAAGTTTCGTCTTAATGTCGCCTACGAGCGTTAATGCGTTGCTTAATCCGTGCCTGGGACGCTTCGTGCCGGTGCGAATGTACCAAGAGGGATCATACTTCGGTTCAAGTATCAAAAGTAAAGAAGTATCTGAGTACATTTGAGACGGAGTACATAGAAATGACATCTAGCGGCTGAATGTGGCAACGAAACAAGATTGAGGAATCGCGTCTGGATTTTATAATTGCTCCTTTGGGAAAGCGAAGCGATTTCAGCTCGGAAGAAGTATGGTGTTTGTCGCGGAGGGTGCAGCTAAACTAGTCTATATATAGTGCGCATGCGTGACTACTCCACCTGCGCTTTTTGACGTCATAAAAGAACTGGATCGACCGCCAATACGACGGACGCTGGGCGGCGCATACTGATTAGTATAAAGTTGAACTGCCAATACGCTTCTTAGTGTTTTATGACATTTTCTCATTTTTTTGGAAGTACGAAGAATTTTCTAAGTGTAAATTTCGGAATATTACAAATTAATTTTGTAAATACTTTTCGTAACTTTTTGAAAAAATTTAACAGAATAGAGAAAAGAAGAGAGAAGATCTTTGGGATTTTTCTTTACATTCTAATGGAATATCGATTTCGGGATACAGTGTATGTGTATTGATTTTGTTATCGAAATAGTTGAAACGATAAATGGCAATCGATCTTTTTTTTTCGCTTTTTTACGTGGAAACAATACCGGAAGTGGATTTCGATGGTACTGCGAAATTTCCCTGTTTCATGCTATTCCAATACAGCGGGACACCGCGGCGCATACGAATGTCGACCTTACGGGGATTGAAACGCTTTTCCACCCATCTCCTAGCTTTTTCAATTCTCCAACGAAACAACAGTTGACTGGATCATCTCTGGCTCCCGGTCATTCCGCACGCCTGCTTTTACTTACTCACGCTTCGTTATATCAATCTATCCTAGGAAGAAGGCAGAGCACAGTGCTGGTACAGTCCTACTATTACCCATAATAGCCATAGTAGTGCTTTATATAAAGCATAATAGAAGCGCCACTAATAGCACTAAGGAAGTGAGCCTAACACCATGAAAAATAGTCCAAGTCAAATCACACATTAGAAGACGAATAAAACAGAAATAAACCCACAAAAAGTATTAGCGTGCCAATAAGGCAGCAAATAAAAATTAGAACTATCCAATTAAATTTTTTTAAAAGATCGCCAAAGAGGTTATTACCCAATAAATAATAATCTAATCAACATTGGTTTTTTTCGAAGAAAAAAAAACCCCGATAATATTATCATAATATTTGTAGTACTATTATTAAAAAAAAACAATGAGAGTGGTATTTTACTAGTAAACGTACCAGTAGAGTTGGACGTCGGGTAAAATTATCGTTATTTCCGCAATACGATCAACAGAGGGCAGTGCGATCAGCTAATGAAAAAAGCGCGGGTTAAATTAATTACGCAGGCGGGATCGCGGGCAAACCGCGGCCATAAACAAGTCGGATGATCGGGCCATCATTAGTTGGCTAGGGCCGATAATAATATGCATAGCTGGTTCTCGACTACGTGCTAGTCTGATAGCGCATCTTTTTATACTGAGATACCTACATACGTAGGTACGACGTATACCATGCCCAAGTAGGTAACAACTGTAACACGAACAGGTTACCAGACGTAAACGATATTTCTCCCTTGATTCACGTATTATAAATGGAGGTAATCACTTAACGTCGAAAACTTATACTTACACGGTACACGATACATTTCAAATTGAAAAACTAAAAAAGTGCGGAAAATTGAGAAATTTCAGGTATTCGAATTGAAATGAATCTGAAGGTCAATTGTGCCGCCATCAATAAAATTTAATTAAGAACTAAATGCCACGTCAACCAATCGCTCGTTCTGATTGGGCATTTAATTCTTAGTTAAATTTTAAATGATGTCGATGCGACTGACCCCGAGTCAGAGAATCGGCTAGAAAAATAATAGATAATACTTCTTACGGTGATTATACAATGGATATAAGGTGATGGGGTTATAGTGATGCCTGGCTATGGTAAATAGGGATCGAGTAGTACATGATGATGTCAGCAGAGTCTCCTCACTCTAAAGTGAGGCTAGGTCGGTATCAATATTGGTATAGTTGAATAAACGTAATTAATGGCATGCCGATACACGAGCGGCGTAAACGTAAACGGAGACGTAAAGAAAGAGAAAGAGAAAGAGAGAGAGTCACATATGTATCCGTATGCATGTGCGCACAGTGAAAAGACTTCGTGCAAGGGCCTAAAGACTCCAGAGACTTCATTGCTGTTTACACTCTGGGTAAACACGAGTGCCGGCTGGCGAGAAAAGAAGCTCTTGACTTCCATGAGCTTTCGAGGATCCATCATTGTTTACGTGAACGATACGAAATCGATTGACGGAATCCACAAGGCCCCAATCGGTACGACTTAGACACAATCGGTCCCACTCAGTAGTCTTTATGAGTCTTATATTCCTTCATAATCAGCCCATCTGATTCTAATGATTCTAGTGCAATGAGAAGTTGTGCAATGAGTGAGAGAGAGAGAGAGAGAGAGAGAGAGAGA
>NW_014332720.1:0-3312 GCF_000341935.2 Cephus cinctus
CTCATTTCACGAATCGAAGGCCGATTCTAGGAATTTAACCTATAATTCCGCAAACGTTACACCCGATTACAGAAATCGCACAAAATTAAGGCTTGGTAGCCTCTTACCACTCAGCACCAACAAAACCTACAAGAAGCTTCGCAACCACAGGGATAACTACAAGGACAGCATCCGATGCGCTGGAACCCAAAGATACATGGGTTCCCTTCACATCCAGCAGAGCTCCATCATCCTGGAGTTCCATCGCATCGCAGATCTTGATAATTAAGAGACCCAGAACTTGGCAAAGGTAACGAACGTGCGTAATTCCTGAAAGTTATCCCCGCAACACACGAGAGAAATCCTTTTCACCGAACTCGACGGACCTGACTCTCCGCGACCTCCTCGGTCTCCTGGTACCAAGGACACTTCAAAATGACAAAGTCCTTCGGCTCCGAAACTTCGACTCCTGGCACTTAAGACCTGCCCCGGTCTCCCTAACTTTCCAGCGTTTCCCGTCTCTCGAAAGTGCGATAACACCAGGACCAACAGTCATACTCGCCGTTCCTTTCGATCTCGCAGACTCTTCCTTTTACGCACTGGAAACCCATTCTCTGTCCTATCTTAGTTTTCACGACCATTCCGCCAGATCACTTTTCACTTTCTTCCAGCTTCTTCCATCTATCTCGCTCCTATTTTCCTCTCCTCTCATTTCCGTCTGCCGAGTGTTATCCGAAAGACGTCTTTCAGCGAGAACGCGCTTTACATTCCACAGAAACACTTTACGAGTCTCGAGATACTTTGGCCATCCGACAAGACGTACTTTCCATTTTTACCTATAAGACTCCAAAAGCCACAGCCTCGGAGCAGCAGGAACGAGCAAACGAGAAATGCCATTCGTGTTAAAAGTGAGAAACCAATTTTCAATGAGTTCAACGAAAATCCACTCAAGAAATACACATGTCAAGGTCTCGCCCGAGTCCCAAGAGAGACAGTCCCTGCTTCTCTCACAAAGGAACTCGATATTTTTCAGCTGTCCCTCGTAATTCGCCAACTTTACAAACAGACCCGAGGAACTCGAGGATTTTCAGTCGAGCCGCGATACGACGTACGGGAGCATCGGGAAAATGAAATCCTCAGAACGGGAGAAGACCGTAACGTCTCGAGTCGGTCTGTGCATCCTGGAATTGACGCCAATGGCTCCGCGCGCCAGCATTAACAAAACTTTTCCTACGGCAATTCCGAGTCATCCCGACACCACCCACCTGCACAGCGAAGAGAACATTCCTAGAGTCAGTCCGCGCAAAATCTTTATGACGAAAGTACAGAACTACTTATCGCTACGAGGTACACGCATAACGAAATAAAGGATTTCGAAGTGACGAGAAAAGACTTAAAGATGGAACATTGAAAAATAATGAATAAAAGGATTTAAGAACACGGTATAACGTAGTCACGGTGTAACGTAGTAATAGTCTGGAGGCGAGCAGCGTAAGAGAAAGGAAACTAAACAAAAATTCCCTTCGCTTCGCGGGTGTGTTTCCCTTTCGTTAAATATCACGAGGACGACATTATACTCGAAACGTCCAGAATAAATTATCCAAAGTAGCATTCCTATATACTTTATGCTTCGAGTACTATTCAACGTCTTTCTCTCCCGGCCAAATTTTTTCTAAGGGTCCTGGAGCTTCGGCGTGGCCAAAGCTGCCATCCTGAGGTCCCACCTGCAACTAGCTTAACTGCTGAACTACGGTGCAAAGGTAACACAGCATCGAGATGCAGATGATCGAGGAAGGAAGAGATGGAGTCACGGGAAGAAATAAGAAAAAATGTTAAAGAATCGAAGCGGAGGCGGCGGAGGATTTGTAAACGAATAAGAAAGAGGTTCCTTTGCTCATTCGTAATGTCGAATCCCATCGTGGCGAGTAAAGACGTGTAAACGAGAGAAGCGACGAAAAAGCGTGAAACTTTTCGAATTTCAATTGCGACTCCTGTACGACCAACGAAGTAGCCCCCATTCGCCCGGCCTGCCATTCGTAGTCCTGCCTATCCGGCGTATCCCCTGTAATCGATTTAAGGAACAGGACGTCGTGACGACTCGTTACGTATCTTTGGGCTCTTGCTCTCAAACGGTATATATGTATCTGCAAAATGGAAAAAGGACTATATACATTGAGTTAACAAGTCGACCCTCACTCTATCCCTTATCCCTTAAACATAAGGGATCCGAAAAGAACAAACAGGCTCGCCAACGCAGGAAGATTAACGTTTCTGCTATTTCGATACACTGGAGAGAACAAATATATGTATATATGTGTTTGTATATATACCACGCTATAGATCACCTAATAAATATAACGTAGAGGGAAAATCCTAAGACTCGATCCCGGAATCAAAGGAATCTGAGACCAAACGTGAAAGAAAAAAATATCTAACGTACGTCACCCAGTATAATTCAATAGAAACCTCGGAAATTGTATCGAACCACTGATCTTCATCGACCCTCGTCCCTCGCCAAAAATGGTCCAATAAATAGAGAACTGGGTAAAGGAACGTCGGCCAAGGTTAATCCACGTGCGGGAAATCAATGTAGAATGGAGAAAATGAAAAATCAATAAGTCATTATTCCGGAGCTTGAAAGCTGTACGTCAAAGTAATTGTTCTTTGGGTCTGTCCAGAGGCAGCTTCTACGTTGAGAACCCACGTAACAATGTGAAACAGCGACCGGGCAGAATACATCCTATCCCATCCATTGGCTACTACAGTGAATACAAATAGCACGTATCTCCACGGAGAGTCCGTAGGAACAGAGAGAATAAATGAAATTACTTGATATCAAAGTAATCCACGAGGGAAAGCACTTTGGTATAACTAGCGCAACAATATTGACGTTTAGCAAAGTCCGAAATACGGCCTGAGAATGCGAAGTAACGAAAGCCGCCACTGTAGGTCGTTTTCGAGAAAACAAATTCTCTCTCTGTGTGTCTTTCATTTTTTATCCGGAACTCGCGCTCTGCAATGAAATTTTCATTGCTATTTCAATTGGACCCAGCTACGTCGTTCGAGCGTGCCCGAAGCGCCAGAAAGAAATTCGTGTACATGAAAATGTTCGATGCTCTCGCCACGTGCGAAGGCAAATGATTTAAGGGAAACCGCTAATAGCAAATTTAATTCTGAAAAAAAATTTTCTTCTCCCACGAATTTATACGTGAAAATCGTTCGAGTCATCGACAATCGGCGCGCTGGAACATACGTGAAAATATTAGGTAAATGACTAATTCAACAATGAGAATCGCGTGTTGCAATTATAGCAATTTTTGCCAGGTTCAAAGG
>NW_014332722.1:0-3392 GCF_000341935.2 Cephus cinctus
TTCATTTTTACCCAAATTAGATTTGGGCCGAAAACCGGCCTTATGGACCTTCCTCCTTTAGAGTAACATTTTTGGAATTACCAATTTATTTCATAAAATATGTAGTACAAAAGTATTAGTCTGATATATACAGTTGAGAAAAACACTTTACTTGTGCGTTGATTATGCGCGTGTTGCCATCTAGCGGACATATTTTCTTGGACACAATTCACAATTTACAATAACGCGAACGAATTTCAAACATCTCCCGGACGGCAGAATGTGGTAGAATTACTATAATTTTGAAATTCATCTGCGAATGGCATCTTTGTGCTGTTTCTCCTACGAATATATTACAAATTCACGAAATCTAGCTTTCTTTAACATCACAGACATTACAACAAAGTAGCAGGTTTGCTGGGGAGCCACGCGATTAATCTCCTTGCAAGGGTATTACAAAAGTCAATAAATCATCACTACGACGTTCGACAACCACTGATAGTGCGATAGAGTCCAATTTAATATTGAATACCGTTATTTATCTGTCTCTGTATAAATAGCTAATTAGCTCTTATCCTTGATTTTTTAACCACTTAATCTGAAATCACATCTCTCAAACGTTTAGCTATCTGCCGCCTACAATTGTTTTGCACAATTGGCAGACGCGCTATATAATTTTTTGTCTAAAAATAGTTTGACGGAAGACAGTTTAGCTCCATGCGACGGCCAATTAAATGCCATATTAGATGGTTGGAATTAATACGAGATCTTAACAAAAATTTCAGACAAGGCATCACGTGGCACAAGCTACGATCAGCTCTGACGCCGGAACTGATGGGAGCCAATACAGTACTGGGATTTCTTCCTGCATTAAATGACGTCACTGATGACTTCGTGGACTTAATACGTTCGCAACGAAGTGGCTCGAAGGTTGTTGGATTCGAGGAGCTTGCATATCGTATGGGCCTTGAAAGTAAGTATGGTTAAATTATTCTATACGTTCATATATAGTTTAATCCAAAAGTTCAAATTAATTTGTCATACATATACATATATATGTCATACATATATATGCTCTGATTCCTTATAAACTTGTCACAGGCACGTGCACCCTCATTCTGGGACGTCGCTTGGACTTTCTTAAACCTGATTCAGGCTCGTTAACAGCCACGTTGGCCGAGGCTGTAAGAGTTAATTTCACAGCGTCCAGGGACGCCTTCTACGGGCTGCCATTTTGGAAATTGTTACCCACCAAAGCTTACAAGCAGCTTGTTGAGAGTGAAGATGTTATTTACGAGTAAGTTTCCTTGAAGATCATAATCTCTTTCAGTTTTTAGAGTAGAACTTAATCATTGAATATTATGATAATTCTTCTAGCACGATATCCGAATTGATGGAGACGACTATCTGGGAGAAACAGGATGACGCTAAGGATGAAATCGTCGAGGCTGTTTTTCAATCTATTCTCAGGGAAAAGAATCTTGATATAAAAGATAAAAAAGCTGCGATTATTGATTTTATAGCTGCTGGTATACATACGGTTAGTTTAATTGATTGATTATCGAATGATGTCTTTATCATTGTATTGTTTAATAATTTGCCGTTTTATTTTCCTATGTAGCTTGGTAACACACTCGTCTTTCTTTTTTATCTTATTGGTCGCGACGCCAAAGTGCAGAGACGTCTATACGAGGAGGCTGCATCTCTTGCACCGCCAGGGTGCAATCTTGTCGCAGAGGATCTTCGTGGTGCCATGTATCTACGTGCTTGCATTACTGAGGCATTCAGGTATTCTATTTCTATAAAACGGATTATTCATTTCAAATCTATCGTCTGAAGTTAGCTCAATCTATTGGACTCTTGTGGTAAAGCCACATTCAGGTGGTGCTTTTAGACTGAATGAACTCGTGTATCATGATACAATGTATTATTACTCATATGTATAACTAAGTAAATTAAGGAATAATCATTATTATTTTTTGACCACAGAATGATCCCCACGACACCATGTATTGCTAGAATTTTGGACGAACCCATTGAACTTTCGGGTTATAATCTAAATGCTGGGGTGAGTAATATTTATTTTTGCAAACTAGCCTAAAAGTCTTAAATATTATTATTATCAGATTAAATGATATCAAGCCAATTATTGTTATTTATTTTATACAAGACCGTGGTTCTGCTTCAAACGTGGATAGCAGGACTGGATGAAGAAAATTTCAAAAATGCATCTCAGTGGATGCCGGAAAGGTGGTTGGAACCCACTTCACCCCATTCACCACTTTTAGTATCACCCTTTGGTGCTGGCCGACGTATTTGTCCAGGAAAACGTTTCACGGAACAGGCGTTGCAACTTATATTGGCTAAGGTACAAAAGACTGGCTCTGTTATACTTTATTGTAGATATAAAATATGGTTGCCCTCCTTGTATCCAGGTCGTTCGAGAATTCGAAATCATCGCCGACGAAGAACTCGGTCTACAATTTGAATTTATTTTGGCGCCAAAGGGTCCTGTATCCTTGTCGTTTCGTGATCGTCTCGAATGTACGTAAAGAATACGTGGGATTCTATATAAAATTACTGTTCGTTTTTCAATTCGATCGCATATCGGTCGCTGACTTGAGGTTATACCTAACTAACCTAACTATAGCACTGTAATAAAAGAAAGTAAAAAATAGAAAGGGAACCTCATACGAAAACACTTGTCGTTCTATATGTTTGTGAAAAACGAACGATCTTCAAATTGAACGTTCTGCGATCCTTTGTACTGTCTGTAATATTTCGAATTTGTTAAACGAAACTTGCGTTCGTTTATTCGAGCTATTTATTGCAATTATTGATAACTGTATTATTTATATTCAATTGTTTATAACGGATCTTGCGAATACCGATACTCTTCAGATTTCAATGATAAATTTGTCCAGTATTACAAGAGAAGAAGAAAAATGTACGCTATGCTCAGAGATAAACTCTGAAACTTTGTTCTACGGTCGTAGATTATTTTTTCTTTTCTCTTTTCTGATACATTCTAACGATCAAGATTACAGTTCAAACCCGTGAATGATGATTGAGCAAAGTGTGATTTTCGTTTTTCATTATGAAGATTGTTAAAGCTATCCCGATAATTCTAGCAGAGTGATTTACTAGTGAGACTGTAAAAATTTTGCAATTATTCATACGCCATGCGGGCAAAAATGCGAGTGGCATGTTTGTGTAAATAATTAAGAAAATGAAAACTATTGTACAATATTCAATGAATTCAATTATAACATACTGGCAGGCGCTCTAGTAATTATATGGAGTCTGTGTCGCGCGAGCGATTATAAGCTTGTAATATATATATATACAATATACATATAAATACCTATACAGAGTGTATCACCAGAAATGCACGTTTGAGATTTGCGGTGAAA
>NW_014332724.1:0-3444 GCF_000341935.2 Cephus cinctus
TCCCGATTCGCCGCTACGATTTAGTGCCATGATTTTGGTATCGCCTAAAGCCGTAGCGTTGTGCATCTCCCTACTCATCTCTGTGCGAACCATTGAAATTGAGAGTTCTGTCGTGGTGGCGTTGTTGCATGTAGTGGCATCGTTAGCCTCGAACGTGACGTCGTTGAAGCTGCGCGATCTGGACGAAAATACGTTCGGTAGTGGCTATACCTCGTTCATTTGTATCATACTTGCGCCTACGAATTTAGTACTTGCTTTAAGTTTAAAGGGCTGTCGAAATTTTTTTGCGATTTTCCCTCTTTACTTTTTTTCCCCCTTTTTTTTCTCTTTGCCCCACTTCTAGCTCTATAGACCACTTGATTCCTGCTTTTTCCGTTTTTACCCGCAAAATCGTCACGATCCGAGGATCAACTCGCGGCTTTACCTCGTTTGACTTTGCAAACTTTTGCCCAACCTTAAAGCTCGTCTCACACTATAATTTACGAGCTGAACCCGGCATTCGTATTATCGCTACTTATTGTTTGTCTAATTTTTCAATATTTTTGAATCATCGAATTGCCAGGAATTATTGTGCTACGTTTCGTTACTATTATGGACTCCGACAAAGAAACACGTGAAAGATTTATTCCAATAACGAGAATAAAGGGAGACGGCTGTTCCACTTGGAAAAGAAGAGCGATGCCTTTTTACGAAACTTGCCAAGAAAATACAGTATGACGTGGCAATGTACGTTCGACCTTCTTTTTTTTTCAGAAATCGCAGTTTCCTTTATGCATTGTGTATTCAATTCGTACTTGACCTTAATCGAGTACTTTTTCAAATTTTCATAGTGCAAATATACAGATTTATTCATATAGCGCTAATAGGTTCAGATATATTTATATGTCTGATACTGGCAGATATAAGTGATATTAAAAATAAAAATTGTTGTAACAATATTTAAACACCGTATCGAAGAAATTTGGATAATAAGTTTCAGTATTTTCAAACTTCCCCCGAGACCCTACGATTTCCTTCTTAACCTTTTGTCCTAATCTTCCATTGTTTGGTAGAAGGGGAGATATGCATCTTCATTGAATCCGTACAAAAGAACTTGTCTGTGAACCAAATTCAATTTACCGCGTCTAATTCCTTTACGGAGTGATTTTTTATTATTATAATAGTACTACCTGTTCCTTGTGTTTTATCAGTATGAAGATAAAATTCGTGTAGCGGAAAGTTGGCAAAAATAGAAATTAAACGACGATCCTAAATCATCCCACGGATAGCAGGAGTGCGATATAGAGATAAGACGAGAGTAAAAAAAAGTAGAAAAAAGATATCAGCCACGATTTGATCCTCCATTACCCTAGATTTTAAAATCCTCAACATCCCTTAACATTTACTCCAATTCCCTGATACACTTCCAAGGCCAATTTAATGTAATGGCAGATTAAGGTGCTCCAGCAAGAATCGTTCGACCTACTTAACAGATATACCAATAATGTACCAAGTAATACATAATCTTGCGGGACTGTAGCACTTAAGAGTCCTAAAGGCCAAAATTTCTTTCAGGCAATTTCTCCCTGCAAAGACTCCTTCGCCTTGTTCCGGGTAATTGAATCCGCGCAGGACTCCGCGTCTTCGGTTTCCAGAATGCTTGAAACTTGTTTGTCGTGCCAAAGCATTATTGGCAAATAAAGTGAGGTTAATGTATAAGGTGTCTAGTATTAAAGCTTTAGGCGAACTGACAGCCATCGTACGCTCCAGTGGTTTACATAATTTTCAAGAAAAGCCTCTTGCGCCACTCTAACGTTTCTGACTTTCGAAATATTCACTCCCTCGAACAGGCATCCCAGCATCCCAGCATCCCAGCATCCCAGCATCCTGGTTATCTGCATGGAACATTTACGAGAAGGTCCCTTTAAACGACTCTCTTTTCTTTATCCTTTCTCCATATTCTCTGACCCTACCTCCCCTCTCTCTCTCTCTTCGTCGTTCCCCCATGATCCAGCTTCCCTCTCCCCCCCCCCTCCCCCTCAGCCCCTCTCGTCGCTGATCCGTTGTGTCACCTCATCGCCATTTGATCCGCACTTTTATATAAGGACCCCTACCCCTTCGTTGTCTCGCACCCGATAAAACCACCCCTGGCAAAGATTACGCAAAGAGAAGAAGGGAGGAGGGTGGGTAAGTCCTGAGATGGTAAGAAATCGAAAAGGATTAACGAGGACGAAACGTACAGCCAGAATCTTGAGGCTACGGATACGCGCCTTTCTCTGCCTCCCTTTTCCTTCCCCGAGAACAAGTACAAATGACGGCCGATAATTCTTCCAAAGTGCCCGAAGTGCCCGAAGCGCCCGAAGCGCCCGAAGCGCCCGAAGTGCCCGAAGCGCCCGAAGCCTGAGCTTTCCTATTTTGCCGTGCTGATTTTTTCGGGTTTTCCGAAGGAAGCGCGCGGGGAAGAGGAAGATTCTGCGTTGGCAAAGACAAATTAGGGACTAGGCCTGAAATCACTCAATTTTTTTACTCATGCATTTTCCCTCTCGCCCCTGCTACTCGGTCGTTTCCGTTACTCTTCGGGGATTTACGTGGAAGCTTCCCATTCCCGTCAAACAAGACAATTCGATGATTCGAGTCAAATAATCATAATTCACTTTATTGCTCAAATTGTTATTTAAATCATCCTACCGCTCGTTGGCTTCGTTTAGAAAAAAATTATTCGACGGAAAAATTTAAATTGTGACACGAGAATTTTTTAACCTGACACTGTTGAAAATGACGTGACGTCACGTCGCGGTTATTACGGAGCCAATATCAATAGAGATCACAGGGAGCCTCGGAGATGAAATCGTGTCCCAATATTACAGATCGGTACCCAAAAGAAATAGATCCAATAGTTTCCCATCTGAATTACATGTAATCGCCATTGTATTTGACTGATATAAATTAGGCTAAGGGGACAAGATTTTATTCGTACGAATATATAATAATAATAATGCCAACAATTTTTAGTGCACAGCTCGTGTCATTATCTATGCACTCAATTGTCTGTGTTTAATCAGAAACGACGTTTCTTAGTTCATTTTTGAAAATTCTTTTGAATCACCCTTTGCTAATATAAATATGCATCGAAATGCATCAATTCGTTACTTAGTCAGGATACTGCAAAGGTTTAGCTTTACAGAGTAGAATTTAAGTTTAAAAAATTTGGCCCATGGGAGACTACAGGCAATACCATTTAACCGGGCAGCAGGGCAGCAGAGCAGCCAGAGCAGCCAGAGCAGTCTGGGGGTTAATGAATTCGCAACTGGAGTGCAGTAACGGGAAATCGATTAAGTGACACAGAATAGCACTGGCAATTTATCTGACAGTCTTTACTCTACGCAAAAATAGTATCGTCCAGAGGATTTGCGAATTCTTATAAAAAAAAAAAAAAAAAAAAAAAAAAAAAAAAAAAAAAAAAAA
>NW_014332725.1:0-3650 GCF_000341935.2 Cephus cinctus
ACAAGAGCGGGGATATTGTTTTCATGAAAACAATTACTCAAGCGACGGGAGAATCGACGAAGCTGCAACAGCGAAACCGCGGACCTTTGGTAATTACCAAGGTTTTTGCCGAATGACACCTACCGAGTTGCGATCCTGTGCGCAGATTCCACGGATAAAAGATATTCCTCGACTGCGCATGTTAGTCAGCTGCGATTGTGAAGACTGGCGGAGGACGAAGAAGATGATACGAACGGAGAAGAGATCGACGAGGCGTCGAGGCGCACGAAAAAGTGATCGAGGAAACACAGCCGGAAGATACGACGAATAATGTTCACTGTACTTCACAGTTTCAAATAATTTCACTATGAACCCAAAATCAGACAATTCCGGGGATGAAAAGCCTCCATATTTTATGCAAACTTTTATAATACGGCCGAACACGGGGAGTTCTTCAATTCTTACTAAAATGAAATCGTTATCTTTGAACGCCGTATTTGCAATCGCGAATCTGTTTAAGGCTTTATATCGATCGAAATTGCTAGGCAAGGAATGAGTTGTTCCATAATATTTTATCGCCGCTTCTTCGGTAGTCTCGAAAATAATTTGATTATGAAGAAATTGATCCTCTATCAATGCGTTGCCGAATACAACTGGTGTTGTAGAGCCAGTGTTTTAGGAATATTCATACGACTGAACGAGATAGCAGAAGTCTTCTTTGACGGTCGGTGCTTTGCTTCAAATCTCATTGACCAGACATGGACGCAGGGGACCAATTTTTCTCGTAATTTCGGGATAATGAATCATAATGTGATGTTTTGGTTTCGGGGTTTGACCATATAGTTTAATAAAAAAACCGATGGTGTTCTTCGATTAAGATTTCCAACGAGCTTTGAGTTCTGTGCGTTACGTATGGCTGCAAGCAGATCTAGAGAATTTTCCTCAACGATTTATAGAGTTACCGGTGTTCATCGTTTTTAGTTTGAATAAGGTCACCGAAAATAATACCAGCGTCTAGAAAAAAACGACTTCATTTCGGATGCAGTCACTTTCATCCGCGATTTGGTTAAATCGTCCTTATTGATTAGCGACGGTGTGTTGCTTACGACGGAACGCCCAAAACACTTGATTCAATAATAGAGTGTGTCTAGTGTGAAGTATCTCTTCTGACGATCGTATGATTTAAAAGCTAGACCATTTCTATTTTACACGCAACTTCTAACCAGTCCTGCATGAAGTCTACGGAGTAATTTTCAACGGCATGAAAGCCAGTCACACAGTTCCATACACAAATTTTTCTAACCCTGGTTTCGGATAGACAACCATTTTCAGAAGAGAGTTTTGTAAACTGACCTTTTGCTATTTTGCAGAATCGATAGAAACACTTTGCCGAAAAGCTCTCGGTAAGTCCGAGAGTTGAGTTCAAACCCAAATTATCCTTGATGATTAAAGCCAGTTTAAAATAGGCAATTATTGTTTTATCTTTCCATTTTAACTCGATACCATTAGATTCCAGATCGTTGGAATCCTCTATTAATCGTCTATAAATAATATTGTCATCGTAATTCTTTATATCAGCCGCATGGCAAAGGAGTACGAGAAAAATATTCACTAATTTAGAGTGATATTCCGGCGGCAAACGCCCAATCGTCATATATACGCCACATAATTTGTGTATCCCTGCCCTGGATCCAAGAGGATAGCCAGTTTCGAAATCATCTTGATAAAGATAGATAGATAGATAAATAGATAGTCATATTTATTTCGTGCCCTTGGACTGCGTCCACTGAGAGCACGCAAATTACAGTCGCCGTTACACAAAACCAATACAAAAATAATCAAACTATACAAAGCAAAACAAGAGAAAAACTTAAAAATGCCGGCAGGCTTCTCAATTAATACCACACCGTAAGGAAAACTGGAAGCATACTCTTCACTCACACACACAATTAATAAACTATAAGCATCCAAACCAATAAAGCAGAAAGTAAAGCGAAAAATATAGCAGACACACTCATACGCACGCTATTCACACTCTCTCACTCATGAACAAACTTACGTTTCCACGATTCGTGACAATAAGCTCGCCCGAAAAACTTTTTTGAACGTCGGAATGGACTCCTGTAGGCACATACTCTCGGGCAATGAGTTCCAGAGTGAGCACGTAACCACCGCAAACGATTTCCTATATCGTTCAGTTCAAAAAGGTGGAATGTCATAGTCCAACGCCGTACGCTGTTGCCGCGTAATATGCTGCCCCACTAAAGTGGGCTACGAGATGCGATCGAGCAAGTATAACGGCCCCTCATTACTACGCATGCAAAAATGAACGATCCGAGTAAGTATTCCCTCTGCTCCGCAACCTTAAGCCAGCCCAACCGCCTGCCCATGTAGGGTAATCGGAACGGCCCGACGCTTGGGCCAACCTCGCTGCCGATAGTGCCAACATTGGCATCCAAGCTTGGTCCAATCATCGAGCAAATCTTGGATGATAACCACATGCCACTGTTGGCAGTCAACATTGGCCCCAAGATGGCTAATTTTGAATAGGCTGATAATCGGCACTCGATGTAAGCCCATTATTGGGTGCTTGCATAGGCCAAGAATTGGTCGCAATAGTCAGCCGCCGTAAATGCCCAACGACGGCAGGCCCCATCATCTGTTCTCGATATAAGGCCACTGTTGGGTGCGTGCCTAGGCCCAGAAGGAATTTTGATATTCAGCCAATGTAATACACCGATGATGGCCCAACACTCGATCTTTATAGTGGTCCAATGTAGTCTTTTCAATATTTGCCCACCGCTCGATTTATTGTTAAATGAAGACTACAATTATTCAATGGTACATGAAATAAATATCATGAAAAAATATTTCAAATCTTACAGTACAATTCTATTCAGTACAATTTGTTAGTATAGTAATATTTTAATATAGTAAAATGAATGAATCTACTGTAAGTCGCTCGCCTGTCACTTACAATTTTATATTTTTTTTAAGTTATGTAAAGTTTATAAAGTTATAAGTAAAGTTTTTTTTAAAGCTTATGCTGAGCTCTCGAAAACGCAGCAACGTTCCTTACGTCCACCTTCTCGGTCTCCAAAATGCGACAGCCAAATACCAATCTTCGATTTCAGTGCTTTGGATTCATCAGATTCGCCGAACTTTGTTCTTATTGCCTCTGTACGAGAAAAACGAAACAAAATGAAACATGAGTCGAATATAAATTATACGATATAGAAAAAGTCTTGTTTTTGTAATAAGCCCACCTTGAAAAAACGTGAAAGTCGCTGTAGCGCTGAAATCGAATTTCCCGACTCCTTTAACCGTTTTTCCTTGACCAGAATATGTTTCCTGAACTTCCTTCCGGAAAATCCTTGGCAGCGCATTATCAATGCATTTCTGAGCCGTTGTGTGTTCGAAGCAAAGAAAGTTGAACAGAGCGATCTAAAAATATTTGAAATATTATATAGTTTAAGAGAAATGACGTTATATTATTAGTAGAGAAAAGTTACCAATGCGTCTTTCTTCTCTTGCTCTTCGCTTACAGCTTTATTGAATTCCAAAAAATTGTTCAAGCTTGCAATCGGCAAGGGCGTGTTAACAGATTGAACCAATGTATCAACAGTTTCGTGGGGAACTCGAGGAACGTTAGACGCCACGATAGCCAGTTT
>NW_014332726.1:0-3718 GCF_000341935.2 Cephus cinctus
AGATTGCATAGAACAATTATTAAATATATCAATCAACGATTTAAAAATAACATATAACATCAGTAGAAGCCACATTGATGTCAGGGGAACTCAGCGTCAAAAAGTTAAACTTGCTACCCAGTTACTTTCAAATACAGTGAGCTCTGCTCTTTCTTATTGTGGCCATAACAATTTAATTGTCGGAAACTGGGCTGGTATGGCATATTTCATTAAATTATGTAACGATTCGTTCGACTTAAACAATGTCAGACAAAAATTTGACTGCAATGCAAAACCATTTGACATAGATTTAGACCAACATACTATTAAATTAAATGAATTTTCAGAATTTGTTAACTTCGTGTCTGTTGGAAAACACTCGAGTTTTCTACCTTTTCAAAAAGGTATTATAATATCCAATAAATTAGAAAGTCTATTCCAATTTGTAAAAACTAAGTATAATATAGAATATATTTTAACTTACAGGCTTAATCGAGACATTTTAGAGCATTTCTTCTCTGCTATTAGGGCAATGGGAGATGGGTACATACATCCATCTCCATCAGAATTTCAATACCGCCTTAAGTGGTTCTTTCTGGGCAGAAACCCTCACACAATAACGGCTGTCACACCTCAACCATCTCCTAGTAAAGATTTTAACATAAAAGATCAAAAAGAAAACACAAATTTGATAAGTGCAGAAATGCTTGCGTCATTACAAATAGATTTTGAGGATAGTGAAGATTTTGACTTGCAATTAGCTGAACAATCACAGGAAGATTATAATGAAAATATTGATACAACAAATTGAGAAAATTATGAACTGTATAAGTTAAAGACTTTTTTGGTTCAGAATTATGAAGCTTGAAAACATATTCAAAATAATGGTCTTTTATATATAGCAGGGTATGTGGCTCATCGATTTCGTAACAAGTATCCAACTCTGGAATCTACAACGCAAAGTATGCCACAATTGGATACAGCTGCAGATTGAATTTCATTTATTTCGCGTGGCGACTTATTGTATCCTTCATATAAACTCAACAATATAGTTAAATTCATGGAATTATGCTTCACAAAGTTTCATGGCAAAAATTCGAATCACGAAGGAGCAATCTTTGAGTCATTAATTAAAATCATCAAGATAAAGATAACTTCCTGTAATATTAAAGATTAAGTTCTACGTACTCTTGTTCGTACTAAAACATATATAAGGTTGCGAGAATTGAATGAGAAAATCAGAGGCTTCAAGTAGTTACAATGAAGCCTTTAAACTTTCAAAATTTGTTAAATAAAGGCCTCTACGAGCCAGAACTTTTAATTTGTTTTGATATGTCCCTTCTGTGAATCAAATCCTTATTTTAACTTTTTTTCATATAACATGTAGAGTCAACTTAAAACCACAGCTCTCGGACAGTGCATCCATGCTCCTCAGTCAGTTTTGCAGCTAAGATTATTTGTGTATTTAAATCATATAGTATAATTGTACATATGTATTTATGCATTTGACACACATTATTATTACAACAGATCATTTGTATGTTTTATATGATTAACAACCAACTAATATTTTTTTAAGACCAGCCCATAGAAGGATGTGATATGTAAATATTATAATTTTAATTAATGAATTTTAGGAACTGATGACCCCACATATATTGAATCAAGAGTCGCAAAGTTTTACAGATAGTAATTGATCAATCTGAAGTAGATATAGATATTACAGTTTTGAAAATAACATAATGTAAATTTTTCTTTGCATTAAAACACAACATTTGATTACAAGTTTCTTACAGTCATAAAGTAAATACAAAAGGGTTTAAATTTTTCAATTACATTTCAGTTCTGCTTCGTGTAATTGCATAATGAATCAAGTTTGTCAATTTTTCATAATAGACTTTCAAATAAATTTTTTTTTTGTAAAACGCTATCACCAATGATGAATATAATGTGTAATACTTTGAATGACTTCCAAGGTTTCAGGTTTAAATAAAAATTCTGTCCACTTACAGATCACTTACAGATGTTGTTATACGATCTATCCGTGTTTCTTCATCATGAATTCAATATCTCCTTGAAAGAGTAAACCATTCTATTTAATAATGGAAACTAAAATGTATAAAAATATAAATGAAATTACTATAAACATACCAAATCAATAAAAATCTAAATGTCTTCTATAATTCATACTTACCATTATATTCTAGGATTGATCCAGATTAAACAGGGATATAGATGTTATATTGAATTAATATAATTTTTATCAATGACTTTCAGAAACCTGTGAGCTTGCACAAGAGAAGATTCAATTCTGAAACACTCAATCACCTGTGAAACAATTTGCAATACGAAAGAACATAAATATTACATACAATAGAGAAAACACAATCGAATGATAAATTACCACAGGTAATAAGTATATTAACACGTTGAGCGCCACGCTGAATTTTAAGGAAGTCCCCGCCAGGCCACGCGCGCCTCTTAAAAGCGCTGACATTGTATGGCCAATGTTTCTTATCGCAGTAGAACAACACAAACTCCAAAGAAAACCGGGAAAAGTCTCTGAAGTAAGAAAATATGGTAAATTATGTTATGATAAAAATGTAACAAAAGATGGTAGAGTAATGGCCAGGAAAAAGACTAAGCGAGTTGTCACATTTTGTAATACCTGTCAAGGAGAACCGTTTTTATGTTTACCGTGTTTTAATGAAATCCATTAATCCTGTAATGAGTCAAAATTAAGTGGAATTTCAAATAAATTTACTGTAATTCCATAAAACAGTGTGAACTTTATAGTTCTATATCATGTTACACGCTGTCAACCAGCGGTGGTTTACGCGGCCTAAACGGAAAGTCTAGTTTCAGCCACCGATGGCTGACGTGGCGCTCAACGTGTTAATAAAAATGGATTATATTTATAAATAATTATATTTCTTTTATTCCTACCATTTAACAGACTGGGTATCTGCTCTTGTAATTCCTATGCCCTAAAATATAAAAAATTTGAAATTTTGGTATAAATTGAATAGTTCTTATTTTATTACTGGGTGTTCCAATTGTATTACGCACTTGTATTACATACTTTTCCGGCAACAACACGCGCGTTACGTAATGCACGCGCAACGAGTAGAAACAGTAATATTTATAAAATCAGCAGACGAGTGGCCTAGTGTCCGACTCGTCGGCCTCACAATATTTACAATTTCTAGCATCTAAGGAATTTATCGCCAGGAGAAAAAGTACCACTGCGCGGCGGTTACGATACACGACATACGACCGGAACGATTACGCGTAGCGTGGACTGAATAGGTAGGGGTTGCATGCAATTTCTTGTAACATGCTCTACGAATAATCAAACATAAAACTAAAAACGAAACTATGATACGAGATAACGGATCCTCCAGATCACCACCGTATTAGCAAGCATCGGATCCCAACGATCGTGCAAGCGGAAGGCGACGCGTGCTGTCTGGATCAAAGATCCAGCAGCTAAATCTATGATCACGTTAATCCCGATCAATTACAAAATCATTAAACCTCGGGAGCGTCACTTACCCCGAATAGCTCTCTCCAGATCGTCTAACTCTTGTCTGTCCATATTCCTTTTCTCTCTGGCTCTTTCCCTCACTCACTTTACTCTTACTTTCCAAGAACACTTTTGGTACATACGTTCACTAAGTTCGCTACACGGCAAGTGACGCTACCCGATCGCTCGCCCGCTAACGTGCCCTAGTGGCGC
>NW_014332727.1:0-3775 GCF_000341935.2 Cephus cinctus
GATTTGTTCTTATGATCCTACATACTCTCTGCAACAATCATTTTAATACATGTCCTAACCGTATGACAGGTCTTTGCAAAAATTAATTTTTAAAATTTCATCCTCTTTTTACAGGTTGACCCAACCGGTGAAATTCTTGAATTGACGCAACTTGTACCGTGGAAGGAGCATCTTTTCGAATTAGAAAAGGAGTTGGGGTTAGATCCCTTAATAAAATACGTAATCTTTAAAGACAATTCTTATAGAGTGCAGGCAGTTCCAGTGTGCGAAGGTAGCTTCATTACTAGGTACGTATTTGTTTAGCAATGCTTCTGATATTTTATTTGTTGTGCAAATTCTAAATATTGCTCATTAATTTGCAGACTTTTTCTACCGAGTGCATGGGCTGGATTACGCGACGAGGAATTGTCAAGTGTTTCCGGTATAGACAACTGCGTTTTTGTGCATAGTGTTCGATTTATAGGCGGAAATAAAACCAGACAAGGTGCTCTGGAAATGGCGCGTAAGTCCTTGGAAATTGGAAAAGCCGAATCATTAAGATGACTTCTGTATAAAGATAATTAGCTCAAGTATCTTTCTTGTAATCATTAATCATATTCGTTATATATGAAATCCACAACTTAATCTGTTATGAAAATAAATTTAGCTGTATGAACTGACAAGAAAATTTTTAATTACCATCTACGACTAAGTTTCCACAGCAATTAGAAACATTGGCTGCAACTTTAACCTATTTTATTTGCGAATTAATTATACGATGTATGTCAATTTATATGAACTTGTACTTAATGCAAGATTTGACCACTAATATCTACTTTATCCATTGTACTCATCCATCATACTCATACTCATCCATTGTTTCTGCATATGATCAACGAATGTCACAACAAATTATTGAAAAGGGTTTCTATGCCAAAAACGCTCAGATTATAGAGATTAAGTTTGTACTCTGAGAACATCACACTTATTATTTAGTATATGACGTGTCGTTCTCTGAGTTAATATAGTTCAATGCAACTTTCCTTTATATCTGTTTAATATGTGTCGGTAAATTATCGAATGTTAACAAAAAATGTATGTTACCTTCGTTTATATTAATCATCAAACGCTCCGAATGATTAGAATTAGACATTAGACTGATTTTTGAATTCTATTCCGATTAGAAGATACATATAATATAACACCAAAGTATTAAAATTATACGCTTCGATCATTTAGAAGTAGGTATGCAAGACTGTCTCAAGTTACGCTTTGTAAATCCAGCGATATGACAGAATGTAAATAAACTAAATAACCAACCTGTTCCTATATAGTGTCTATACATAAAAACTAAATACTTTTTGTTTCAATACAATTTTTTAGGGTTATACTTACCTAATAAGAGTGTTTGTCTAATTTAAATTTAAATTACACATGTTTGTAGCGATTTATTAGAATAAATATTTTTGAGCGGTAGCGTTTGTCGCCCTTACTGCGCATGTGTCGAGCTGACCTTCAGATGTTCTGAAGGAAGGGATAGACGTTACGGGCTAGGATAGTTCTTATTAGTGTTTGAATGTCGGATTGAAGTATATCGTTATAAGTGTTGTGTGTATTATTTTTATTAATATATATTAATCGTAAGTTTATATTTAATTTATTTATTATATTTAATTTATTTATAATATTTATACTGTGCGTGTTAGTGTTCTATTTATTGTAACGCGTTACCCTCTTCGTGTCGCATTTCAGTGCATTTCGGTTTTAGCAGTTTTATTTTGAATTTTTAAGATGTACGATAAATTAATATTGAAAGCAATTTTGCTTAGCGAAGAGTGCTGGGCAGTGGACAATATTGGGAAACTGTATCCGCCTTCGGCCAATGTGTACAAGGTAATTTCCCAACGAATGAGAACGTAATTCGTATATATCCCCGAAGCACGTTTACGTAATTGTTCGGCAGAATCGAAGTGGATATAAAGATCTAATCCTAAACGCGTATTCATTGGCCACAAACGATGCGGATGAAAATGATCTGAGTGATGCGTTAGATTCAGCATCGGTCACAGGCCCTTCGAAAAAATTTGATTTATTTGTAGCGGCAGAAAAATGGTCTTTGATGAAGCCGGTAAATCGTACATACAATAACCAAAGTTACCTGGTCCTACAATCTGGATGGACGAAAATAATATCAGAGTTGTCGAGCCAACAATAGAATCTAAGCTGCGTATTCGCCTTAAAAAAACACAATGTGTACCGTACGGACAGAGCTCGGTGCTATGTCTCAACGAAGGGTGCATGTATAAAAAGTGGAGCCGCGTTAGAATGTATTTTAGTTAAAGAGCCTGTCAGCATCGATTCGGATGTCAAATTGTTATGCCGCCTTAACAATTTCCAAGCGCAAAAGCATGGAACTGGGAAAAGAAGACAAGTTAAGGGTAAACGTCGAGAAGAAAAGAAAGAAAAACTTATTGTAAAATTTAAATTCAGTCACAAAAAAAAATTAATCCATCAAATAAGATATAAGGTGGATGACCCAGTCTTCGGCCATGTACCAGTATCAATCGACGTTCAACCGAATTCTTGCCGATACTGGCAGCCTGGAAAAATAGACATATATTAACATAGGATTTAAAAATATATCGAAAAAGGTATTAAATTATTAACATAAGATTAAATTTCAAAATTACCTGTTTGATCTGTGATTATAAATTGTAATATAAATAAAACATAATATTATTACTTTAGTATTGAATAAATAAACCATTAAAAAAAAACGAGATAGCAACATGACTCGAACCAGCGATCTCGCGCTTATGAAGCTGACGTGCTGCACACTACACCACGCTTTCGATTGTGAATACTTATGTACTGCTAAGACTTTAATATTGTACGCAAATTTTCAAGTTCCTTTTTCTCGAAAACTTTTGAGAAGCATACCCTATGGCTTGGTACATAAGAGTTACTTTTGAAGCACTGCACGTACAATCTCAGCCGAATCGGGGAGGGGAACGTCTGACCCTCCCCTTGTTAAACAAAAAGGGAAGAGAGTCTGGATATGGTTAAAAAAACAAAGTGAAAAGGACTGGGGATAGAGACACATAAATTAGTAGATGCTAGTTTTGGAATGTGGAAACTTGGATACAGTGCATATGGGAAGGGTCTTGCGAAGGGAGTACCCGTAGATTGTCAATGTGCCGAAGTTAAGGATTGCCTTTTCAAATGCTTAAGGGATGACGGACACTGGGAAGGATGAGACCGTGGATGAAAGGAATGGTCACAGAAGAGCCTGCGACGTAACAGAATTAAATCCCACCGTGTTAGGTATTTCAGAAATGCCGGTTGATTCCTGTAAATACTCGCTGCTCTCACATTCCCCTCTATTATGTGTGATCAGGAGCCAGCGGGAAGAGCCGGTCGAGAGGACTCCCGGAGTCGACGTGTCGCGGATTAGAAATTTAAAGGCTCGACGAGTCGAGCTGGTGCAAGGATGCACCTGGCGCCCAAGGAATCCGCGAAGCGCAGCGTTGGGGTCATCGAAAGGACGTAGGTGAGGAAATGCGTTACAGTATTTTTCGCCGCTATTTTTGTGCGAGACTGCCGATGTGTACCTAAAATTAACAGATTTGGAAAGATTCGGAAAATTCAATGATTATTTTCGTAATTTTTACTGATGTTTTTGAATCTGTGCTATTCAGACTAAAATTAGCGTTGCAAATATATTGAAGTAAAACTGGATCATAACTAGAGTTTGACTTACACTGTTACCCGTGTGCATTACATGCTTGCCCTGACA
>NW_014332728.1:0-3838 GCF_000341935.2 Cephus cinctus
ACAAGGCTTCGTACAAATTGGTGTACAAATTTCACTCGATATTGGATCCTCAACGTACCCATCGTTGCACCTGCACACATTCGGATATATGCACTCTCCATCGGGACATCCGTTATCGCACAACGGTGCACACGTGGTGGATGAAATTTGGTAATATCCAAAGTCGCAAGAACATTCATCCGGTGCAATACATGTTCCATTAACACAAGTCTCATGGCAGATAGGAAAGCAGATACTGTTCGAAAGTTCAAGGCTTACGTAGCCATCATCGCAGGTGCAAATATTTGGAGCCGTGCAGGTACCTCGAATGCAACCATCGGTGCACTGCGGCGCACAAGAAAAGTCATCATCGCTCTTACTATACCCTATGTGACATTGACACTGATCTGGTGCTACGCAATCTGCATTTACGCAGGGTCTGTCGCACACGGGAATACAAGCGTTGGGCTGCGTTGTGCTTTTTTCATAGCCGTTGTTGCACGTGCAGATATTTGGCTCCGTGCAGTGTCCATTACTGCAATTTTCGCAAATGGGCTCGCACATATTTTCAACATCAGTCATCCTGTATCCATCGTCACATGCACAGGTCTCAGGTGCAACACAATGTCCATTGACACAGAAATACGAACAAAATGGATCGCAAATATTCCATTCTGCCTCGTGTAGTCTGAAACCAAGGTTGCACTGGCAGGTATCCGGTTCTGTGCAAATCCCATTTTCGCAAGGTTTTGTACAGACTGGTTCACAAATTCCATTGGATATTGGATTCTCAACGTACCCATCGTTGCACCTGCACACATTCGGCTCTATGCACTCTCCATTGGGACATCCGTTATCGCACAACGGCGCACACGCGGTGGATGAAATTTGGAAATATCCATCGAGGCACGAACACACATTCGGTGAAACACATGTTCCATGAACACAAGTCTCCTGGCAGATAGGATCGCAGTAATTGTTCAGAATTCCACTTTTCTGGTAACCATCATTGCAGTTGCAAATACCAGGAGCTATGCAGGTACCTTGAATACAACCGTCGGTGCACTGCGGCGCACAGGAAAAGTCATCATCACTCTTACTATACCCTGTGTGACATTGACACTGATCTGGAGCTACGCAATCTGCATTAATGCAGGGTCTGTCGCACACGGGAACACAAACGTTGGGCTGCGTTGTGCTTCTTTCATAGCCGTTGTTGCACGTGCAGGTGTTTGGTGACGTGCAGCTTCCGTTTCGACAGACAGGATCGCAAATGGGCTCGCATTGAATTTTGTTCGAATCAAGCTGATATCCTCCATTGCATATTCTCAGGCAGACTGATTCAACATCCTCATAACCATCGCAGCATTTTTCTTTGGTCTTGTAGACTCTTACGTACTGGTAGAATAATGTAATTTTAAAAATTATGCAGTTAGCACGTTAAGAAGTCTATAATGTAAAAAATTCGTACTGTGAGAGCTTACCTCTACTCTGTAGTTTGTTCGCCATTTTACGCGTTTGAAAAGCCATCCTTTTCTGTAACTCTCTCTGTACGAAACATATTGAGTTTCGTAAACTCTGCAAAATTGAAAAATATCGCTTACGGAGTTTTGAACTGGCGAAACTAATGGATTGCAATTATTTAGTATTGTTCGTGATTCTATATAGTGATTGAAATATGAAACGTATAATCGCTTCACGATTTCAATGTGATTTTTTTGACATTTCGCAAGCAGTACAGTCCTCAGCAAATTACACGTGGCATTCCAATAGATAATGTTAATTAGAAAAATAAAATATTATTCACTGCAAAATCTTGCACATACATACCTTGTAACAGAAATTGTATGCGGAGCCACGATTCGCTAAGGATCGCATTTTTTGGGAACTTTCAAAAAACCACATTGAAATCATGGACCGACTGTACATACCCGTATACATCATGACAAATGTTGGATCCATCTGCAGTAGTAAGTGCACTCGTGCCGTTAAAAAATTCACTTAAAATGACAATTGCCAGGAGCGAATATTTAAATAACATTTTTAAGCTTTTGCCTGAGAGACAACTGGACGCTAGACAGATTCCAAATGCTGGTTAAATCTTTGTTAGTGTATTGCATTGTATCTCCGCCCTCAATGATTCCGTCTTATCACTGAGACAGGATGCAGGATCCTCCTAAAGGAAAAAATATGACATCAATGAAAACAGCTATCAATCACTTATCACGAAATTGAATCATCCTTTACATAAAGTCACTTCGAGCGTCCCGAGAATCGCAAGTACGGATTCTGCTGTCAGCATCGCAATAAAATGAGTCCATATGACACCAGTAACAGAAGCGCCCTATTATTTTACATTTGTTTTAATTATAAAATTATTTCATTACATCAGTTTTACGTTTGACTATTTTTTCTGGAATGTTTGATGAAATTTTTTTGAAATTTGGGATCATATAGAAAAATTAAACAATTCGTAGCCAGCTACTATTGCGCCACGTGTCTCGCAAGGGCTCCCTCAGTTTTTCCATTGAAAACTAGTAAGGACAGTTAGCAGGACCTGGTCAGAACATGGCAAATGCTCCAAGACTCTTTTTCTATCTGAAATAATTTCAAGACGTCTAAGACAAGCGAATAAGCACAATGAGTGATAATATATACGTTTCAATTTATTGTATAATCTAAAGCAGATTTATTCACATTATGTTATAGGGAGTGCATACAGCGTGATTTTTTTGCATAAGATTCTGGTACGGGGAACGCAGTGATGGCTACTCTTAATACTAGGATCTTTTATAAAGTCAGCGTTGCTGATGCTGATATTTGGTCCAAAGCAGATTCCGTTGGTACAATCTCCAACGTAACCAAGCTCTTAGTCAGGGCTTTAGGATTTGGTAAGAGCGATTCTTGCAGGTACAGGTGTTAGGTTCAGTTTATACTGCATTTAAGCAAGATATCTTGCAGCCAGCTACGTGAATCTGAGTCTAAGGATCCTTTGAGAGACCAGGATTGCAGTTGCATTGTTCAGTTCCTACGCAGTGTCCATTTGCACAGCCATTACTGCATCTAAACTTGAAGGCACCATAGAATCACGAGCAAGTTCCAGTATTGAATGTTTCCACGTGCAAAATTCAGGGGATCGTCAAATCGTCATAAAGGAATAATAGTTTTAATTGATGGTTTCTTCGTGGGGTTCATAGCCACTGTCTTCTTCCAACAACGTATGCAATAAGTCACGGTTAATGATTACTGACACGTCTGAAAAATAGAAAAAGATTATTAACAGTATTTATAGATGATAGTAGTTTTGTGTATACCAGATAAACCTCCCAACCATTAGTGTTTTTCTTGTATTTCAAAAAAATTACTAAGCCCAATGCTGATCCCAAGATTAATACAAGTATTGCACCACTAGTTCCTATAACTGTGGAATTGCGCAACAAACTAGCAGCATTCAGATCTAAAAATTTGCACCTTGAATCTGTAAACCGTGATATAATTAATTTCAAACTATTACAATAATCAGAATGGGAACGTACCAGGCCTTAAGAAACATGCCACACGTGGAATTGCATGCGTCGTATCATTATAGCACAGAGTTTCATTGTCAATATTTTCCAAACAGCTGTCATCACACGTTGGTCCATTCCATGGAGATTCGAATATTTTATCATTTTGTAGCATTTCATTGACTTCCCTAAAACTATATATTACTAATTAAAAAAATGGCGTACAACAAATTTGTCTACAAAAATTCTTACCCAGCATCTCCTTCAAGAATTAACACACACATGGTAGGTGTATCACACGTCTTGTCGCTCCATCCATAATAACATTGACAATATCCATCGGATTGACAGTC